>NW_020954596.1:21900872-21963347 GCF_900497805.2 Vombatus ursinus | reverse complement strand
TGGAAAAATTGGTCCACTAATTCATTGTTGGTGGAATTGTGAATTTATCTAGCCATTTCTGAGAGGTCTGGAATTATGCCCAAAGAGTTATTAAACTGCCTATACCCTTTGACTCAACATTACCACTACTAGATCTGTTTCTGAAAATGATTAGGGAAAAAGGAAAAGAAACTATATGTTCTAAAATGTTTATAGCAGCTTTCTTTGTAGTGGCAAAGAACTGTAAATTACAGAGATGCCCATCAATTGGGAAATGGTTGAACAAGTTGTGATATATGAATGTGAAGGAATACAACTGTGCTATAAGATATGACGAGCTCAATGATTTTAGAAAAACATGGAATGACTTGCATGAAATAAGGTAGAGTGAAATGAGCAGAACCAATAGAACACTGTATACAGTAATAGCAATATTGTTTTAAGAATGACTTTGAATCAATAAGTAATTTTCACTATTATAAATACCCAAATTAATTATAAAGGACATAGGAATAAAGATGTTGTCTGTATCCAGAGAAAGAACTGATAAAAGAAATATGTATAGAATAATTTTACATACACACATATATAATATACATATATACATCCATGCATCAATACATACATATATCTCTATATGTGTGACTATATATATTGTGTGTATATATATATAGATAGATAGATGTATATACATACATCTATCTATCTGTATCTATTTCTGTCTTATGGTTGCCATCTCTAGAAAGGGGTGGGGAGAGGGAAGAAAAAAGGGAGAAAAAGAAAAAATAAATTTACATGATAACTTTATTATATATTAAGATTACATGTTATTTTTATTATATGCATATTTGTACATAATAGATTTGAAGTTTCATGTGCAATCATCTTTTTTTATTACATCATGTTATGGAAATGCTTAATTCCATAAATTAAAAATGAAATAAAAATAAATAAACCATACATATCTAAGGATCCCTGTACCACATATTGACTTAGAAAAACATGTTAACTTTATCTATATTCTATTCTATTCTTATTTATTTTGTTAAATATTTCCCAATTACATTTTAGTCTGGTTCTGGCTTCCATTGAGCCCTGTATTTTTGACACCTCTGATCTATACAATCACTTCTCTTCCAACTTCCATTATAGCAAGGACCTTGTTAAATACTCTACTAAAAAGAGTGAAGCCGTGTGTTGTGAACTACTTCTCCCTAACTCTGTACTCTTAATTGCTTCAATGATAACTTCCCTTCACCCCTTTCTCTGTCCTCTTTTTCTCCTTCTCTTTGTAAGCACCAAACCCCTTACTTAAGTCTTTGATTCCATCTCTTTTCATCTTCTTTGAGAGCTCAATCCTCATTCCCCATTTTTGTTCTTATCTGCAATCTTTCCTCACCCATTCGTTATTTATTTACCACTTACGAGCATTTTCAAATCTTCCTCATCCTTAAAAAATTTCATTCTCCTTCCATACTTCAAACTACCATTGTTTAATCTTTCTTTCTTTCATAGACAATAAAGTAGAAAAACTGCCAATTCTCTTTAATTCTATTTTTTCACTTCCAATTTCCTCTTCAGCCTCTTCTATAGTGTCTTTTGATCTAATCATTAAACTGGAAGTGCTCTCTCCAAGGTTACAAATAATCTTTTAATTGCCACATCTTCTAGTAGCCTTTTTCTCTTTCCTTATTCCCTCCCCCCACTTTTTTTTTTTAGCAGCATTTTACATGAATGACCACCTTCTTTTCCTAGACACCTTTTCCTCTCTGAATTTTCAGGAGAACGCTTTTTCCTTGTTGTGTTTCTATCTGGTCACTTCTCGGTCTTTTTTTTAAATTATTTTTTCCCTCAGTATTGTTATCCTGTATACATAACTATATTCCAAGGTCTTCTTCTTTCTTTACATTCTCTTTTAGTGATTTCATCAGCTCCCTTGAGTTCAACTCATCTCCTCTGTGTAAACATGTCTTAGATCTATATATCTGGACACTATCTTTCTTCTGAACTACAATCCCATGTTAACAACTGCCTATTAGACATCTCCAGTTATATGTGTATAGGTATCTAATACTCAACATGTTAATTAATTTTCCCCACCAAAACTTCCCTCTAACCAACTTCCCTGTTTCTGTTGAAGGTGCTCCCAATGTTCCATTCACCCAGGTTCACAACCTCAGAGTTATCCTTGAGGTTCCCCTTTCTTACGTCACATTTAGTCAGTTGCCAAGTTTTGTTAACTCAACCTCCACAATGTATCTTGCATCTGTCTCCTTTCCACTTATCATTTTTAACCTTGACTATTAAAATGGCTTTCTAATTGGGATTCTTCTTTTTAAAAATTTTGATCTTAAGCACCAGGTAAAACAAACATTCTCACATGTAAAGAGCAGAGGGTAATACATGAAACTATGAATCACTCTTATGTATAGCTTGCTTTTCCCTTAATTATATGTTTTAACAAGTACCTTTCAAAGCTGTCTTCTGCTTTCCTTCTGTTTTTTTTTCCTGTGCATTAAAATACTGTAATGACCCTTTAATTACCTTTCTTTTTTGAAACTTCTAACAGTAGTTTCCTTCTCTGACCAACTGCTCCTCTACCTTCCTGAGCCCGCCTCTCCAGAAAAAAAGAAAGCCTTGAAACAAATATATACAGTCAAATAAATCAGATCTCTACATTGGTTATGGCAGAAAACATATGCCTTCTTCTTTACCTTGATTCCATTGCCTCTCTATCAGAAGGTGGATAACATATGTCATGATTAGTCCTCTGGAATAGGGTTGGTTATTAAATTGGTCAGAGTTCTTAAGTTCTTCAGAGTTGTTTTTCTTTACGCTATTGTTGTATAAATAATTCTCTGGGTTCTGCTCATTTTGCTCTGCATCAGTTCATGTAAGTTATCCCAACCATCCTTTTAAAATTTCTTCCTGTGCGATAATAGTCCATTACATTAATATATCATAATTTGTTCAATTATTATCAAGTTGATGTATACCTCTTAATTTCCCATTCTTTATTATAAGAATAGGTAATATAAATATTTTTTATACACATGGATGTTGTTTTCCTCTTTCTTTGATCTTTCTTTGGGTAAATAGGCCTAGTAGTCATACTGCTAGGTCAAATGGTATTTGCAGTTTGGTGACTCTTTGTGCATGGTTCCAAATTTCTTACACCTCTACCAACAGCTTGTTATTCTGCCTACTTTTTCCTTTAGCTGTTTCAACAATGATTATTTTTCTGTCACCTTTGCCAGTCTTCTGGGTATGAGGTAAACTCTCAAGGTCATTTTATTTTGCATTTCTTTAATTATTAGTGATATGGTTATTGATATCTTAAATCTCTTCCTTTGAGAGTAGCCTTTATCTTTTATCTCATTTTTATCTGTCTCTTATCTTTTTCCATGGTTTTTATACTTATATATATGAATTAGTTCCTTATATATCTCAGAAAGCAGAAAATTTTCTTCAAAGGTTTTTTTTCCCTCCCAGTTAATTGTTTCATATCTTATTTTAACAGTGTTGGCTTCATTTCTGAAAATCTTTTAAATTTGATGTAATAAAAATGGTCTATTTTTCTCTTTTGTGATCCTTTCTATTGTCTGTTTGATTAAAACCTCTCCTAGTATCTATTAGTTGTTAAAGGTATTTCCTTCTTTGCTCTTCTAATGTGTTTATGATGTGAACTTTTACATCTGTCATATAATCACCTCTGGATAGAGACTTGATGGACTTAGGGTTCAGATTGAAACTTCCTTCTCTTCCCTTCCCTTTCTTTGCCTTCCCTTCCTTTGCTTTCTCTTGCCTTCCTCTTTTTTTTTTTTTTGACATGGAAAATATATGACTATACATATTTGCAATGAGTTTTGTTTTTCTTCCCTTCGTAATAGGTGGAGAAGGGGAAAATAATTTGGAATTGAAAATAAAATTTAATTAAAAACAAAAGAAAAAGAAAAAAAAACTCCAAACAAAAGTTGTGTGAGTAGAACACTGGCTCTGGTTGATTCTACCATACTAAAAATGCTTTAAGTTCAAGTCTAGTATCAGACTTTTTGCCATCAAAGGACCAGCCAGAAGGCTGTATACCAAGTCATTAAAAAAATTTTTGCTGAGTCAATTCATGAGGATACCACAAAGTTACAGAGGGGTCAAAACCTGTGTCTGTGGAGGGAACATAGATCCAAGTACTTGAAATTCTAAATATGGGTTGCTGAAAAGGAGCACACTAATTAATATGTGATCTAGTTCTAAAGTCCATTTGTCCTTCAGATAAGGAGTGATCGGCATAAGTCATCTCATTTATTTTACTAACATCCTTGAAAGGGTATGAATGAATGGCCTTCCATGCCTCTTCTGCCTTTACGGAGCCTTTCTGTAGGAGCAAAGTAAAGGTCAACTCAACCTGTATCTATACTCTGTTCTAATCTCAAGTCACTCACTCAGTCAATGTGCATTTATGAAGTGCCTGCTATGTGATTGGTACTGTGGTAAGCATTGGGGATACAAAGAAAAGCAAATAAACAAAAGGATTCATTTCAAGTCTAGTTTTTTTCTTTTGCATAATTACCTCTTCTGAAGTACTAGTAGCTTACATTTATGTAGGACTTTAAGGTTGACAAATTATTTTCTCTCACAGTACTTATTTGTAGTATACAATTTATTGCTAAATTATTCACTCTCTTGTACTGTTTGCTTTTGTTTCAGGTGTTGGTCTTGTCTTTCCAATTAGAAGCAAAATTCTTCAGAAACTGTGTCATACATCTTGGCATGTTTAATACTTTTATTAACAATGATAGCTAGAATTCATATGGAACTTTAAGGTTTGCAAAGCACTTTACAAATATCTCATTTGATTCTCACAAAATCCCTGGGAGGTTGGTACTATTATTATCTCCATTTTATAGATGAGGAAATTGAGGCAGACAGAGATTAAGTGACAATTAGGGTCATACAGCGAGGCCAGATTTGAACTCTGGTCTTCTTGACAACAAGTCCAGTGCTCTATCCACTGTGTCACTTAACTGCTTTAGTACCCCATAAGGGACTGGACACATAGTACTTCAATATTTCAAGGATCCATGATATTATTGAGTCAGAGTCCCCCCTCTAATGTAAATTGCAATCCCTCTGTGACTTAACATAGCTATAACTAACACCAGAGCTTCCTATTGTCACAGTCTTCTGGTGGTTTAGGTGGTATGGACAACTGTTTCAGGTCTACCATTGGTGTAGTTGCCTTTGGAGGAGGTCTGTCTACCTCTTAATACCTTAGGGGTTTGGGGATTCAAAGTGAGGGGAAGGGACAAAGACTGAAGCACTTCCTTTTCCAGTACTACTGCATTAGCAGTAAGATTATGTATTCTGTACCTTTGTCTTTTATTACTCAATTGTTTTTGCTCCATATGAAAATATTCCTAGTTATAACTCTTTGATTTAGTAAGTAGTTTCTAGTTATCCTGGTTGTAAATTCATCCATGGCCAGTAAGGTGATGAGTCTCTAACTTAGCTAGGTGCAGTAGGCATACATGTATCAGGTAGCCTTTCAGTTGGCCAGTGCCTTATGTGACTGTTGTGATTCACACCACCTTTCAAAGTTCCACCAATGTATTTATTTGTAACTATAGAACTAAAGACAAGTGATGAACTAAGCCCCTGTGTGAGACTAGCTTCTTTTTATTGGATATTACATGCTTTCATTATAACCCCCATTTTGTTTTTTCCACCACTACCATCCTCCCCATTGATCATCATATGGCCATAAATCATGGAATGCCATAGTCTCCAATGAACCAAAGTTGTGGGTTAATCAAAGGGTAACGGATGCATGGTGACTATAAATTGACTACAACTCATTACAATGAACTGGGTACAAGGAAAAGAGTGAAAAATGCCATTAAAGATTTAAGAGTAGAAATTGAGGTGATCTAGTCATGTAGCTTGGGCAAGGGACAGCAGATGGTGATCATGTAGGCTATATTAATATCCATGTAACAAAAAGAAACTGAAAGGAAACTTCCTACTCCCACCATGTTTGGTTGACCCTCCATCAACCGATGGATTTGTAAGTCAACCTAGATAAGCATTACAATGGATGAGATTATGTGAATGGGTCAAGGGAGAATCTACATATGGGGTACTAGAAAAATTACTTTCTTTCATTTTTGTGATTTTGCTTATACTGTTCCCTATGCCTAGAATGAACTCTTTTTTCACTTTCTTCTCCATCTCTGGTTGTTTAATATCTTTCTTTCTTTGTTTTAAAACATAGCTCAGGTAAAATTTTCTATGAGAAGCCTTGCTTTAATTCCACCAGCTAAAAATAAAGTTTTTCTCTTCTTGAATTTCTTATGAGATTATTATTTCAACTATGACAAGTGAATGAGTGAATGAAAAGCTTTCATTAAGTGCTTAACATGTTTAAGGTACAACGCTGAGCACTGAGGATAAAAATATAAAATGACAGTTACTTCCCTCAAGAAATTTACATTAATAAGGGAAGACAACCAATTTGAGGGTGACCAAGGAGGAGTATTTTGGATTGAACCATAGAGCAACTGATCAATTTGTCTTTTTCAGAAATAGCAACATTGATTTGATTATTGTTCCAAGAGCTAAAATAGAAGAGGGACAGAGTGTGATGGGGCTGCAGCATGTTGTAAAGATGATGGGAAAGTAACAGGTAATGTGGTAGATCTTGGTCAGGCTAGTTATGGAGAAGGTTTACCAACCTTCAGCTACAACCAGGGCCTCAGAGTAGGATCTAGGAAGTCCTGTCATAACCAAGAAGGTATGGCATGAAGGTGGCCAAAGTACAGATTCATGGAGGTCATGTAAGCATGTAGGACCAAAAGAAGAGGTAGAGTTGTCATTTTGCGAGAATCAGGGATGAAAGATAGACAAAGTGGGACATTAAAAGACCCAAAGATGATATCTAGTATGTTGAGTAGATTCTCTGTGGATAAGGACAAAAAGACAACAGGAATTCCACATATTATAAAGATATAGATGGGTTGATATCAACATTGGAAGAGAGATTGAATATGATCATGGAGCCATCAAAATATTCCAGTCTTAAGAATGACTCTATTTCCACTAACGTCTTCCCTTAACATCTCACCATGGAGTGGGCATGACCTTTGGTGCTCAGTGGCTATGTCAATGACATATAAGCTCTGTCAGCTCCTACCAAGCTGGAAAGACATTGAATACAAATTCATGATAGACCCTCTCTGTGGATGTAACCAAACCTATCCAAGGGTAGAAAGGAGCATCATTAAAGGGTTTGCTACCAGGAGATTTATTTATTTATTTTTTTGGCCATAGCAGTTCACAAAACTGACTGAGTTGGTTTCATCAGAAGTTTTGATCTGTAGCAGTAGAGGGTCACCCACCCTGTTAAAAATAGGTCCTTGAAGTACTAGAGTATGACATTTGAAGTTCTTTGAGGGCAGGAACTATCTTACCTCATCTTTGTATTCCCTTCAGCACTTGATACAGTACTTTGCATATTATAGCTACTTAAATCACTGAACTGAATCCACTCTGATAAACTTACCTTACTGTAGTTTATGTGATAGCATTATTACAGCAAGGTTGTAGCATCTTTGTGTTATCAGCCCCTATTGGTGGTGGAAGGGACATTATCGTTAACTTTGGTATATTCCCTGCCGGTTCAGGTTCTTGAATTCTCAGTGTGGGTATTTCTGCTCGTAGCACTTCCAAACAATAAAGATGAAGTGAGCATGCTCAGAGGGAGGCTACTTCTCAGCAGGCACCCTAGGTTGCTGGTTTCTAAGAAACTGAGCTTGCATTTACCTATAACTTTCATAGTTCTCTTCATATCAATCAACCAACATTTATTAGGCACCTACTTATGTGCCAAGTGCTGTGGTAGCTGCTAGGAATACAAAGACAGTAAAGGAAACAATTGTGATACCTTCTATTTTTTTTTTCTTGAGGTATGAAGCTATCAGGGAAACCAAAGAAAATGAGGAATCTAACTCTTTTATAGCCTTGGGTCCGTTTTTGCTGTGGTGCTCTTTGGGGGCAAAATCACAAACATGTCATAAAAAGATTTTTCCAAGCAAAGTTCAGTGACTTCACCCAGCTCTGCTTAAATATACGATCCTGGTTTTAGGTTCACAAAGCCCTTCTCTCTCCCCCTCTCCCCAACCAGTTTCACTTCCAGATAAAACAAGGAGCTCAAATATAGTGTAAAAATACTAGTAGCTTTCAGCCTCACATTTCATGCTGAGTCCCAGAGTGTGCGTGTGTGTTGAAAGTGGGGCAGGGGGAGGAGTGTTTTTCCAGGCCAGGTTCGAAGGGTGTGTTCATTTTCTTGGGTCTGTAGTGAAAAAGATTGCAACATAGACTCATAGAAGCCATTCAGGCTGGTGTCTTTATACAGTGGTTGGTTGAGAGACGGAAAAGCTGCCAAAGTCAGCAATTGAAGTAAGTAGAGTAAATCAAGTTAAGAGGGAATAGGACAACATTTTGGAAAAGGAAAGAATACATGGGTAAAACCATTAACTAGACCTTCAGGGTTAAGATGATGAGATATAAATTGACTGGTATTTCCTGGGTTTAGAAGGGCAGGTCTTGATGTGATTAAAATGGCCTTGTGGGCCTTAACCCTCCTTGGTACCTATATCCCCTGCCAACATGCTACAGGTGTGGGTCCCACAGTAGGAGCAAATGAAAACTCATGTGCCTTGGATTCAGCATCTACAAATACATTTATCCAGCCCGTCATCCTCAATTAGTATTTGAGTGCCCATAATGCAACACTGTTTATTCAGAATATACTAATGACCGCAAAGAACACTTAGGCAGCTCTTTTCAGATATTTTAAACCTCCTCTCCACATATTCAGGCTGATCTTGTAGGAAAAATGGATTTCATCCAGTTGGCATTGCTGCCCACAGAAAGAATAGGGAGGAATGGTTACAATGAAAAGTGTTTTGTACTTCAAGGGTCATTCAGTTAAATAAGTTGATAATTGTAGTGTTTACCACCAGTATGCCATTGATTCGAATTTTGACAGGATTAGTATCCAGTGACTAAAAGCAGAGATTGTTGCTTAGTGATGTGAAACCTTTTGGATACCTTACCCTAACTTAAATATCAGTTCACTTTATACAGTAGCAATTCCCAAGGAAAATGGGATTCCTAGAATCAAATACTTCTCCTGATGTTGGTTTTCAGTTTGGAACCACTACTAGTCAAAGAGAATGTACTTCTTCAAAGATCTTTTATTTTCTGTTTACTTTTCAGAGAGACATTTCCACTTCTTTTTAATGAATCTTCTAGGCACGATTTTGAGGTCTTTGCTTGTCCTGGTCTTTCTTCTTTAGACACCCTATAGTTTATCAGTCCTTCCAAAAATTTGGCATCCTGTACCGAGCACAAACCACCAGATATAGTCAGGCCAAGGCAGAGTACAGTGGGACTTATGCCCAGTTTCTGCCAAGGTATATTATATGCATCATACATCCTGCTTAAATAATAATTCCAAATAGCATTTTCTTTTGGTGTTTCATATATTACCATAGAAAACCCCTAGGATTTGTGGTAGTTAGAAGACCTGAATTTTATTTCCAGTTCTTCCTATAATTCCCTATGTGACCTTAGATGACTTATTTAACCTGTCCAGAGTCCATTTTCTCCTCTGTAAAATGTATGTACTCTCTACTTCACAGGGTTATTATGCACAGAATACTAGAAACCAGGTCCGAAGAGGAGAAGAGATTTGCCTCTAATCATGCAGGTAATTAGTGGCAGAACTAGGGCCTTTCTCCCAGGCCAGTGCTCTTTCCTGGACTTGTCTACAATAATAAACCTTTTATAAATGTTAATCGAATTCACATTTAGTAGTATTTAGTATCTTCAAAGATTTTCAAGATGGCAAGATATAAGGAGTAGAAGAGGTTGTAGGACATTTGGAGAAATAGAAACCATAGCTGAAAGTAAGATGCTTGATTATGACATATTGCAAAGCTAAATATTTTGATACTTAAGATTAGATGATGATTGTTTGATCTTTCATTTTTTTTGAAAAAGGACTAGGTGTCAGAGAGTTGTCTTATGTCTAAACAAGTGTGATTGACTTCAATTATGACTGCCAGGTAGAGAACTGTGTTGTTCTTGTAGTGGGTTTCATAGTATTTCATTTAGACTTTTTGGAAAAACATACATCCCTATTCAGAGCTGCTGTTATTGTTCTGGTTTATAAGTTCAGCTCAACTGTAAATCATTCACAACTAAAAAAATAATTTTATAGCATCAAACTTTGGTGGCACTGTGCCTGAACCAAAGGCAGCCGGAATGCATTTTTCCCCCATGTAGCCAATTATGATGGAATCTTCTCTCTTCTTAGAACAGATGTTTGAGGTCCTATCTGTGTGAGACTCATTCGCTGTTAAGAATATTCACATTTTATATTGAATTAAATTAATAATTTGTTTAAAAATGTTACAAATGACTAACTATTGAAATAGTGCAAGATAATCCATTTGGGTACTTTGGATGTATGCTCTATTGTATTGGGCAGCTGTGAATGAATAGCTTACAGTTATACATCAATTTAGCATTTATTAAGTGCTTTACATTTTTCTGTATTGTAAGTCTCATTGACAGATGAAGAAATTGAGGGTCAGAGAAGTTACTTGACCAATATGTAACTGAGGCAGGTTTTCAAACTCCAAGTTCTGGGCTTTTTCTATTACAACCCACTCCCTATGCCCAAAGAAATTTATATATGAATTTAAATGTGAGACTGTCCAATATAACATTGTTAAGTTTTATTTTTATTTTTTAAGAACAGGGGTAGGTGAAATGATTTTATGGGGGGTAAGCAATTCCATAGAAAGAGTACTAAAAATGACCAATTGATTGAATGATGTCTTAGAAGGATTTTGTGAATTTACTGAGGGGCTTTAATGTACCAAAGATATTATTGACACATGACGTTGATTGGGGTGACCTTTATGGGGTATGCTTATAAATATCATGTACCAACCTCATTACTTGTGGGTGTACACTGCTTGCTGTCATTAATTAATTCCATAAAAACACCACAATAAGGTTTACAGGGGCTGTTAGATTTCATAGGCTCAAAGAATGCCAAATGACATTCCAAGGTAAGGGGGAAGTGGTTATGATATTACTATGGGATTGATTGTAATGTACTATAATATTGAGAAGCGCTGTTTGGGCAATGTCACACCTCAGAAATGATAAGATTTCTTAAGGCAAGGATTAATAAGAGTACTGTGATCAACTTGAATAGGTTCCAGAGTGGTGAGTCACTTTTGGGGGTATTGATTGCTTTTCCTAGGGAAGATGTGGATGTACCCATTGGCACCTTGTTGAGATGATCATGTGATCAGAGATTTCGAACTGGAAAGGATCTTGGTGGTCCAATCCCCTCACTTTACCGATGAGGAAACTGAGACACAGAGAGGTTAAGTAACTTGTCTGGGGTCATACAGATAATAAATATCTGAGGTAGAATTGGAACCTAAGTTTTATCAAACTTTTCCAATTCCACCATTATCTATTATACCATGTCGCCTCTCTGTATCCATGAAGAATGCAGAGAATTCTGCCACTTCTCAGAGGATTTAGGATGTTTCCTCAGCCTGGGTACTTGCTGACCTCTTGGTGCCTCATTGAGGGTGAGTGATTATGTCTCAGATCCTAGGACATGATTTGATTGGTTCAAACTGTTGCGGATTAGTGCTACCCCTTTAAACTGACCTTATACAAGGGAGCAGGCAGATTTAGAAGAATTGGGAAGATCCAGAAAGAGTCTTAAACAGATCAGGGACCAAAGGAACTTTTGGGTGAAGGGGAAAATGGTCAAGGCCATGTGATTTTTTTAGAAGCATCTCAAGACTGAACTCAGTTCATGTAAATACAGTGCTTGATGCCCTGGGCCATGGACTATTTCTGTGGTGGGTTCATCTGAGATGTTGAAGAAATGCTAACTCTCTAGCAATCCCAGTTCATTTTCCTTCTGAAGGAAGTCTAAACTCTTAGGGTAATGCTGTAGGGCTCAGGTCTATAAAGCTATCTGGGTTAAAAGTGGAACCCACTAGAAAAAAAGAACATTATTTTGAGGAGGAAAATGGATATCTATCAGTTGAGCAATGCCTGAATAAACTGGTGGATGAATGTTGTGGAATACTGTTGCGCTGCCTTTATTAAGCATTTACTATATGCCGAGCACTATGTTACACACTGAGGATACAAACAGAAAACCATGACAATCTGCTGTCAGTGAGTTTACATTCTAATTGGGGAAGACAACACTCATGGGAGCATTCAGATACAGGGTGGATAGCAAGGACTGGTGGTCCTTAGGTATAGTCATAAGGCAGATGACAACCAGTCTTCTTAAGGATCATTTCCATTGCCAATGCCATATCTATTTCTGACATTGAATCATTTGACTGTGCTGAGGACTCTAACATCAACAAGTGCCTTCTTCAGTCTTCAGTAACTCACTGATGAGGCTGCAGCATCTGCAGAGACAATTGCCAGGTCGGGTCTCCACAAAGTTTCTTCCCTGGAAACACAGGGCCAGAGAGGTTAATTGACTTGTCTAGAGTGTCTGAAGTGGATTTCAAACTCAAGTCTTCTTAATTCCAAGACCAGAACTCTCTATTGCTTTATTTCCTACAAGGACGTATTGGCTAGGTTGGCTTGTCTGCACAGCTGTGGTAGCTGACTGATACAATACAAATGAAGAACTCAGAAAAACTTTGGAAATTTTGTATGATGTGATTCAGAACAAATTAAGCAGAATGAGAGGAACGATTTACCTGATGACCAAAACAGTATACAGGAAACCAGCACTGAAAGCCTTCAGATCTGGTTTCAGGGCAGTGATCAATAGTGACTTAAGAAGACCGATGGCAAAACATGTTCCATGATCCTCAGGACGGAGGTGGTGACCCATGGATGTGGAATAAGGCATGCATTTTTATATGTGATGAATGTATTGATTTGTTCTGCTTAGCTATACTTGTTCTAAGGTAGGGTTCTCTGGGGGAATCAGGCATAGAGTCATTTAAACTAACAAGGATATTAGAAAAGAGCATCAATAAAACATTTTTAAAAAGTTGCATTGAGTGTTTATGAGACCCTCTGAGGCTTTTATGTTGTTTTACATTTTTTTTGGTAAGGCAGTTGGGGTTAAGTGACTTGCCCAAGGTCACACAGCTAGTACATGTCAAGTGTTTGGTCTGAGGCCAGATTTGAACTCAGGTCCTCCTGACTTCAGGGTCGGTGCTCTATCCACTGCGCCACCTAGCTGCCCCATGTTCTACATTTTTGATAGTTCGAAATTAAGCCTATCCTGTGCCCGTTCAGCAATGATACCTTGAATATTTAAACAGAAACAAGGGGACTTTTAACCTATATATCTGTGGATGCCTATATATAATGTATATTCTAAATTTCCTAGACAAAACTCTGGGTTGGAGCAAAATGATCTAAAGCTTGTGCCCACTTTGGGGTAGGAGGTAGAGGGGGGGAAGAAAGGGGAGGGGGAGGAGGGATTCAGAGGAGAAGAGAGGGAAGGAAAAGAGTGAGAAAGGGAGAGGAGAGGGAGAGAGATTTGTTCACATCCCGAGGCTTAACTAACAAGTGAGAAGATCTTGATTGGTTTCTCTCACAGAACTGGAGAGTGAGGAGGGGCCTGGAGGGAACTGGCCCTGAGCTTTCATTCTAAGGGCATCCTGGTACCTGAGACTGCAGAATCTTTGATCTCTAAAACGGAGCAGCACTGTAAGGTAAAGATGTTGGTCTTAGAGTCAGGATTGTTGTTGTCATTCAGTTGTTCAGTTGCATCCAACTCTTTGTGACCTTGTGGACCATTACGTCCATAGGATTTGCTTGGCAAAGATACTGGAATGGTTTGCCATTTCCTTCCTCGGCCCACTTTATGGATGAAGAACTGAGGCAAACAGAGGTTAAGCTAGTAAGTCTCTGAGGCTAACTCAGGCCTTCCTGACTCCAGGCCCAGCATTCTATCCACTGAGATATTTAGCTGCCTCTATTTAAATCTTGGGTCTGAAACGAGCATAGTGATTGCGGGTATGTCATTTTTGTTCTCTGAGTCTCATGTTCATCGTCAAATAGGAGCAAAATACTTGCCCTAATTACTTCAAAGGGTTATTATAAATAATGTGCTGTGTAAAGAACCTAAGAAACATGTGAGTTCTCATTTTTTGGATGATCGCAGTACTCCTGGAGGTCACAAAGGGACTCAATAGGAGAGGATTGTGACTCTATGTGATACTTTGAGATCCTAGAACTATAGTTACTATTCTTAGGGCATTGTTTAGACCCTGTTGCAATCCCGACTCCATGAAATCAATAAGCATTTATTAATTGGCTATCATGTGCCAGGCACTGTACTAGGGATGTTGCTGTTCAGTCCTTTCAGTAGCCTCTGACTCTTTGTGACCCTGTCTGGGGTTTGCTTGGCAAAAATACTGGAGTGGTTTGCATTTCCTTTTCTAGGACTAGGAAAACAAACACAAAAAATGAGACAATGCCTGTCCTCAAGGAACTTCTAAGCTGCAATTTCTTATTCTGTTACCATAAATACCTAGTTTGTGCTATATGGATTAGTTGACTTTCTTCCAGCGTTGCCTGGGGACCCAAGGAAACAAGTACTTCATATCCAAAGCATGTATGCATGGATATGAGACCAGGAAGAAGATGCAAACATCTGAAAATCCAAAGCCCTTTGACATTTTTTTGTATTTTGTTATATACCCTTTTGCTTAGCGCTGCAAAGCTGGTGTCTCTGAGCATTTAGCTATTTCCCATAATAGCTGTGTTGCTTCAGAATTCCCTTGCAATGATCATCACTACATAGCAAAAGTATGTATTGGAGAAGGCAGAGAATGAGACTGGAAACCAAGTGGTGTTTGTGCAGAACAGCTCTTTGGAGAGAGACTTCCAAGAGAGCTCAGCACGGAGCTCTGTAAGCTATTAAGCCTCTCCATTAGAATTATCTTTCAAATACATTTTGGATCTCGCTTTGACTTCAATGACTAAAAACTTCTTTCGGCAATAGGTATCCTAACCCAAATGTTCTGGCAACCTAAATATTATGAATACTCTTAGTCTACTTCGTTAATTCTTCCAAGAATAATCTGGACTCTTGGCTGATGACTCAAATGCTATTTTCTTTTGAGTGGAAAACACAGTAGAACTTTTAACCTTTGCTTTACTCAACTCAGAGGTAGGATCAAATTCATCTTTTTGTATCTTTGGTGCAAAGGAAGCATTTTTTATGGCTGTTGTAAATTGGTTTCCTATGATGGGTCAACGTGCTTTCTAGGACAAAGGCATGAATTTTACATAAAACAGGCATAGTTACACCTCTGGGGGATTTACAGTCTTCCTGCTTTTCTTCTCACCTCTTAAAGCTTTGATCTTGAAGAAGTGATGCTCTGTCCTATTGCTGTTGAGATGAATAAATCCAGAAGGGGGTAAGAGGTTGGAGTCTAACTCTTCTCTCTCTCTCTCTCTCTTCCTCTACCTCTACCTCTCTCTCCCCCTCCCTTTCTCTCCCCTTCCCTCCCACTCAATTTATCAAGGGTGGCCTTTTCCAAGAACAGTTCTGTAACACCTCAATGTCCTTGAAGTTTCTGTTTGTTTTTCCTCTTCTGACCTTTCCACATTAGAAGATGAATGCAGTGTATGATGTCTGGTAGGTTTTTAAAACTCAGAACACTTTGAGAGGGCGATCCATTTAAATCCAACGAGCATTTAATAAGCACCTACTTTGTTCCAGGTGCTGTATTGGTGCTAGGACTAGCTCTGACCCTCACAAATCTGACATTCTATGGGGGACCACAACACGTGAATGAATAAGTGTATGTATGATTTTCTGAGAAGGAAAGAGAGATCACTAACAAATAGAATCAATAGAGCACTCCCTGGGAGCTGGCACCTTATCTGAGTCTTAAAGGAATTCTAAGAGGTGAAGGTGAAGAGGAAGTACATTCCAGGCATGTAACTAGTGCAAAGGCATGGAGTCTGTACATTAGGGGATGAGGAACAGAGATAAAAGAATAACATAGCCTTTAGTATTTCTCAATGTGATTATTTTCTCCAGAGGCGGAACAGGTGTGTCTTCTTGGATTTCTGAGTGACACATTTAAAGAAGCCCTTTAAGTTTATAGCTAAATAGTGGGACATCATTGTCAAGAACTCAAGGAATTGCAAATCTAAGGGTTTACCAAAGTACTTCCAAAGGTCTATCACAAAGTTCATAAGGGTTCAGTATACTGGAGTTTATATCTAACAGGCTTAACATTGGTGAAATATCTTCTCTGCCAAAAGAACAATAAATTTGCTCCAGTCAGATGCTGCTTTTGCCTCTTATAGAAAAATGTGTGGCAATATCCCAATTTTCTCTCCGTTCTATTTCATCCAACATCCTCTTTCTTCCAGGACTTTTTGCTCATCTTCGTCTGAGGTTGACATTTCTGTGGTGCAAAATAAGGTTGCTCTGGGGTTGTGTCCAGTATTGTAGCAGCTGTTATTCCATGAAGTTGAGAAAGGATAGGAAAGCTCTCAAACCTATTATTTTGGTATGTTACTGCCAACCATCCTAACACCTCACTTATCTGGAGGCAGCTCATTCCGTGACCTTACCTATTTGGCACATAGCCAAATATGCAGAATGAAGCCAAAAAAGCTTCTGAACAGTCAACACAAATGTCACTTAATTCATACTTTCATTCATTAAAGTAGATGTAATATATATGAGAGCCTCTCAGGATCTTATTAAGAACACAATTATACTTAGTTTAGAGACAATTGTAACAAATTTGGCTTATCTTCTTTCCCAGTTTACACTATCAGAAACAGCAACATTGAAGGCATAGATCCTCTATAGAGAAGAGCAGTGATAGCTGGAAACCTGACATTGATTGTAGACACACACACACACACACACACAACAAAAAACAAAAACAAACTATAAAAAGCAGACCCAAAACTAAAAAAAAGCCTAACAATCTAGTTATATATTATAAGGTCCACCATTCTATTCCACCTTAATAACCCTTTATGACATCACAGAATTACAACTTATACAATAACTGATAGTTATAATGATATTTCTTTTTTTTGGCTAGGCAATGGGGTTAAGTAACTTGCCCAGAGTCACACAGCTAGTAAGTGTTATGTGTATGAGGCCGGATTTGAACTCAGGTCCTCCTGACTCCAGGGCTGGTGCTCTATTCACTGGGCCACCTAGCTGTCCCATATAATGATATTTCTAAAGCATCAATAGAAGATATGAATAGGGACTGGACCAATGATTTAATTAGTATAGGGAAATCTTGGATGAGGAAATGCAAGTCAGCGTCTGTTCTACAACCTAGACTTTTAGAAAGTTGCCTAGAGCACTGAAAAGTTAAGTGACTTTCCCAGGGTCACACAATCAGTTTGTGTTAGAAATTGTACTTGAACCCAAGTCTTCCTGATTCCAAGACTGGATTTCTGTTCATTATTCCATGCTGCCTCTCAAATCATCAATTATGGGTAAATTATGTGCAATATTCTCTGTTTAAGTAGATAAGGATACAATATTACTTTAGAAAGGTTGCTATGCAAAACCAAATTCTTTTGGGTACTTAAATGGACGTCTAGAAAATAATTTCAAGGAATAGTTTATTTATTTAATGTTTATTCAGCATTTATCTATTGGTGATAAATGAAGTATAGTGCCTAACCCGGGGATGGGGAACCTGTGGCCCTCTAGGTCCTCAAGTGTGGCGCTTTGACTGAATCCAAACTTCACAGAACAAATCCCCTTAATAAAAGGATTTGTTCTGTAAAACTTGAACTCAGTGAAAAGGCGGCAACCAAGGACCTGAAAGGCCATGTGTGGCCTCGAGGCCACAGATTCGCTACTCCTGGTGTATCCTGTTCTAGGCTTATAGCATTAGCTACAATCTTAAAGGCATCCCTAGAAGATGATTCTGTCTTTTACTTGTTTTCCTCTGTACTTTACTTTTGGGAATCTTTGACTATAGCTGCTGTCTAGATTTCCACAGATGTGGGCAAAAGGGTCCTCCAGACACAATATAAATATTTATGCAACAATTATTGGTTACAGAGCCATCTTTATTTCACCCCACAGAAAATATAGAAGATACAAAGTACAGAAGACCCATAAGCAATGCAGAGAAGGACTCATAAAAGCCTTTAAGCAATCAGTACAATTCTTCTTCCTCTCCTATGGTCCCCTTTTTTTCACTGCTTCCCAAAAGTCCTCCAGACTAAGTGATGCTCCATGATTTATACTCCCCTGGAAAGGAATTTAGGTTTGTTAGTCTGTCGATACCTCAACATTCTGGTGAGTTTCTCTTTTTAACAACAGCATCTATCCCTTTGAGGGTTTGGATTCTCCCTGGAAGGAAACATCTGTAGGACTTCTAGTCAAGCAACACCCTGAAAATCTGATTAGTCCTTCTCCTACCTCACAGGGATACTCTGAGGACTTAGAAATACTCCAGAAAGGATAAACACTTGCTGGACAGTCAAACTCCTTCTTATTGGAATTGTGCAGTTTGAATAACATTAAAATAGCAGAGTACAAGTCTACATCTATTGTCTCTCTCTGTCTGTCTCTCTGTCTCTGCTTCTCTCTGTCTCTCTCTCTCTGTCTCTCTCTTTCTTTCTTTCTCAGCTTTTCATCCTTTGTGATTACTCCACCTAGCACTGGGAGCTGCATGCTTGATCCTCTTTTGTCTCCAGCAGGCATACCTCTCAGGAAATTCTGATTTTCTGGATAGAAGACTGGATCCTTGGACTCTTGAACTTTGGATTGCTCTTGATAGGCAACCTCTGAGGCTAGGGCTGCCAAGAGCGCTTCTCTTTTTTGTCTATAGGGCTAGATTCTCTGGAATCTGGAATCTGGAAAACTCTCCAGGAAATCTCTCTTCTCTAAAGGGCTAGATTGTAAGATTCTAAAACTTGGGGTTACAAAGGAACCTTCAGGGCTAGGGCTGTCTTGAAATCCCTTTTCTGTCTAGAAGAGTACATTCTGAGATCACCATCTGGGAAATTCCACCCCCTCTCTTTTCACCACTTCACCCTCCCTATTCCCCAACTAGAGGTCTGAAGTTCAGGAATGAGTCTAGGAACTTTGCTCCCAGGCTCCATGGACAAGTACATTTTTGCCTCTGTCATGTAGCTCTCTAAAGTCACCATTAACAACACTCCCCAAATGAAATTCATCTTTTGTGAGTATCTAGATCTTCCATGCCTGGGTGGTTCTGGAAATTATTTTTGTTCCAGGCACTTCATTGTACAATGTTCGTTTAGGCTCGTAATATTCTGGTACTTGTAATGGTGTATTCCATTATTTAAGTGTATATGTAGAGTAAAAAGATAAGGTGTAAGAAAGTATAAAGACAAAAGAGAAGAGGAAAAGGGTAGTTCCTTGAGTGATACATTGTGGAATCATCAGGAAAAGGAGTAAATTTTCAATTGCTAATAGACTGAGTTATCTTTCTATGGACTCAACTCTGCTCATCTCTGGCACTGGGACTGTGCTTCTACAGGTGCTCCGTTGTCTGGCAGGTGGCTATGATATTAAAAGTCAGGAAAGCCCCTTTATGTGCCTGGAGAGGTGTAACTTATTTGTTCCTGGGGAGTTATAAGGACTAGTATCAGATGATTTACTAGATCCATGAATTATATCATGGGAATTTTGAGTCTGAGGTATTTGTAAGTTCCAGATGACTTGTAATATTTATAAGAGTTGCAGAAAGGTTCATGTAACTGTCAGGTGCTAAAAGCCATGATGTCAGGGGCTAGAAAGTTGTCTATGGTTGGGTTAATGATGAATATCATATCAAATGTCTATAGTAAAAGTCATGTCAGTTTTTAGAAAGGACAATTATAAATATGTATGGATTTCTAAATTATTTCATTTGTATATTTTATGATTTCAATATTCATAATTAGAATAATTTTGGATTAATAAGATAATTAGAAAATTATGATGTACTATTAAAAAAACTTACTACTGACACCAACAAATGCAAAGTATGTAAAGAAACAAATGTCAACACAGACTATCCTCATAACAAAAGGATTTTAACCAATATAAAGCAATCACCAAAATAAGGAGGTCAAAAGAGCTTTGAAACTGCCTCAACTAGCCAACATTTGACAAATGGTACAATATGGCAGACAAGGACAATGCCATTTTGGAACATATAATAATTTGCAAAATTTTAGGGAAGAGGATGGAGGGGTAGAGTGGGTGAGAGATTATGAGTAACATCTCAGAGAACAGGGAGTTATGGTGGAGGAATAAATGAGGTTACAGAAAATTTGGAGTGGGAACAAATTCAGCCAAATCATCCTAAGAACATTTAAGGAAGGAATTGTAAAGAGGACAAAAAAAAACAGATTAAAAATGGAAAATAAAATTGTCAAGAATTTTAGTACAAACTATTTTATCTATGATTAATAGCTGAGGCTTTATATTGAGAGTAATGTTATGGACTTGGATGAAGTAGAAGTGGTATTAAAAATAGGAAGAGTATGGGTTAGAGATAGGGCAGCTAGGTGGCACAGTGGTTCAAGTGCCTGGAGTCAAGAAGACCTGAGTTCAAATCAGGCCTCAGACACTCACTAGTTGTATGACCCTGGGCAAATCACTTAACCCTGTTTGCCTTAGTTTCCTCATCTGTGAAATGAGCTCGAGAAGGAAATGGCAAGCCGCTCCAGTATCTTTGCTGAGGAAAACTCTAAATGGGGTCACAAAGAATCAGACCCAACTGAAAACAACTAAACAACAAATGGACCAGATCAAGTATACACAGAAGCAATCTCTCCACAATTTTGAGGTTGTTGAGGAATTGATTCTTGAGTTTTTGAAGTAGGGGCAGATACTCAGTGACTGGGAAAACCCTCCTACTATTACTGCTATATTATTACAATTACAATTACTATCAATATCACTATTACTGCTAAAAAAAAGTCAACTGAAAAAGTACCAACAGCTACCAACCCTTATAATCTACTTTTACATATCTATGCATTCTTGATAATAATTCTTCCTCAACTTCTCCCTCCAAGTTGTAAAATGACCCCTAATGTACAAATGTATTGGCTTTTCCTCAATCCTCACATTTTGTTGACCCTATTACAGTCCAAAAGGTTAGAGCCAGCAGGGACCTTAGAGATCATCTGGTCCAGTTCCCCTCATTTTATAGATGAGAAAATGGAGAGCTAGAGAGTTAAGGTGGTTTGTTGAAGGTCATGTGTTAGTGGATAGCAAAGCTCTTCTAAATCCCATGTTCTTTCTATTCTAGTTTAGTTACATCTGTTAGGGCTCTAGTTTTAGATGGTAGCTTCTTCTGCAGCACTGGACGCAGTCCTTGGCTCTCCTTACTGCTCTCTTGCTACTTGGCTTCCCTACTGCTACCTTCTCTGTCTCAATTTCTGGCTCCCTTTCCTGCTGATTCCACAATGTATCCCTCAAGGATCTGTCCTTGTCTTCCTCTCTTTTATCTTTATACTTTATTTTTTGGGGGAAAATTATATCCACTTCCAGAGCTTCTCTTACTACATCTAAGCAGATGGCCCTGAAATCGACGTCTACCCCTAAGCTGCTATCCCCACACCCCCAAACCAATCTCTCCCCGAGTTCAAGTCTTAAATTTCCAGCTGCCTGTTGGATATTGCTACCTAGTGATCTTACCATTGTCTCAAATACAGGTGAGTGTGTCGAGAAGACCTGAATTCAAAGCCCACTTTTGGAGATCACACACTTCATAGCTTTGTGACCTTAGGCAAGTCACTGAACCCCTCTCAGATCAGTCTCCTCAATTGTAAAAGGGGGATAATAATAGCACCTTCTTAACAGGGCTTTTGTGAAGCTCAAATGAGATAACACATCTATAGTGCTTTGCAAATCCTAAAGTACTATATAAATGCTTGGTACTGCTGCCACTACTGCTGTTATCAGCACACATAATTGTCTTCTCCACTCTCCCAAATCAGCCCCTCCTCCTAACTTTCCTATTTGTACTGCTGATATTACTATCCTTTGAATCACTTAGGCTCATTACCTCAAAGTCATCTTTGACTGGCCACCTGTATCTCCTCTCCACCCAGTCTCTATCTCTTGAAATACTTCAAAGACCAATCCAATCCAATCCAATCAAGCAAGTAAACAAACAATCAATTGGATGAATGCTATTTGTTTTCACCCTGCTTTCTATTATAAATTCTCTAGCTTCTTAATTAAGCTTTAGGATAGAGTTGTGAAAAGCATGCTGATGTGACAGTAAGTGGTTGTTCCAGGACAAGAACCATCTTCTCAGTTGAAATCTAACATTTTATCTACTATATCACATAGCTTTGTTTTTTAACAAATGCAAATACTTCCTCCCTGCATTGGTAGTTAGCAAATCAAGAGGGTCCCTGACCTTAGTCATGGTCTCTGCAATACGTCCGTAGGGTGCTTGTGCTCAGTCTGTTCTCAGAAGGAGTTTGCTGATGTATCATTTGTGGTTTGGTGTTTCCAAGAAGAGTTGTTCAGGAAGGTAAATTCCTTATCAAAAGTTGGTTCTGTATCTTGGTGGTGCACGTAGGTTGCTCAAAGGACATTTTTTTATTAGATAACTCAACAAATGCATGACTCAACACCTCATTTGCTATCTTCATTTTTCAAAGTAATATTGCAGCTATCTATATGTTGGGCAGCTAGGTGGTGCATTGGATAGAGTGCAGGGCCTGGAGTTAGGAAGACTCATTTTCCTGAGTTCAAATCTGCCCTCAGACACTTACTAGCTGTGTGATCCTGGGCAAGTCCCTTAACCCTGTTTGCCTCAGTTTTATCCTCTGTAAAATGAGCTGGAGAAGGAAATAGGAAACTACTCTGGTATCTTTGCCAAGAAAACTCTCAATGGGGTCATGAAGAGTTAGGCATGACTAAAAACAACTGAGCAATAACAACTAAATCTATATACTGATCTTCTCTACTTCATGAATGAGTGCCAAGTATATTGTGTAACAGATAAATGAAAATCTTTATCTAACTGCACTTGCCTAGCCTCACTTTGATTTGGCCAAGGTAACCTAAGTTCTAGGAAAGTTATAAGAGAGATTTTTAAAAGTCATAGAGTTAATTTTAAAAGTCAAATTAAAAAACATGGGTTATAAATGTGAGCTGTTAAAATACTCCTGCTGTGTTTTTAACTCAATAAAACTACTTTTTTGTGAGGGAGGGTGTTGAGGGTTAATTCCTTAACTTGCTTGTTTTTGACTCAATGAAAACTTTTTTTTTTGGTGTTAACATTATTTTTTTTAAAGGCCTTAATTAAAATGTTCCCTCTGCTTGGACAGGTTGTATTGATTGAATTGCAATTCAGTCTGCCTGATTACAATTGTTCAGATATCTTAATTTAGATTACAATAAGTCACTTCCCCTCTGAGTTCTATTAGTTGCCTTTTCTGTAAAAACAAACAAGTTGAATTAGGTCATCTGGGACAAGCACTTCTCTGCCCTAGGGTGGTTTGGAAATTGTGCCTCCAGTGTGTTACTGTACACAAGAATTCTTGAATGGATGTATGATTCTGAAGAATTATGACTTACGTGTGATTAGATGTATCACTTCCTATGTCTCAGAGAGCAGAATTTTCTGGCATTTAAGTTCTTCTTTGCCCCCACTACACATTAGGCTCCTTGCCTAGTTTTTCCACTTACCAAGACCAAGTGGTCTTGACTCTGAACCTCTTTGCCCTACGTGTCTATCTATGTGAGCCAAACCACTTTATTTTTCTTCATTTTTCCGAATAGTCCCAGTCCTGCTAGGCTTCTCTAAAGGCAGGAGGAAGGCAGGCTGTATGAGCTATTAGAGGTCTGTTTCAGTCCTATGACCCAACATTTCTCCATTTTCCAGATAATGTATCTTTTTGTTAGAGGATGTTTCTACACCCCTCCCTCTGCCTTGTTCCCATAACTGCCTTTTGACACTGGCTGGGGGAAGGGGATGAGAAGGAAAGGAATCCGTGCCTTCCCCTTCTGATAATCCAAGGAAAAGAAAGCACTGGAATAAAGTCCCATATGAGAAGGCTCTTTCTGAATGCCCCCCAATTCTAGTGCCTTTTCTTGTTTGATTATTTTCAACTTATCTGGTATATATCTTATACGTACAGAGTTGTTTGCATGTTGGCTTTCCCATTTGACAATGCACTCCTTAAGAGCAGGGATTTTTTTTTTTTTGCCTTTCTTTGTATACCCAGTGCTTAACAGAGTGCTTGGCTATAGAATTGGCTTAATAAATGTTTATTGACTGACTGAGAAAAGTAAAAATATGTGGAGTCATTTCCCCTTGATCCTATAGAACACAGAATGGTCAGCTCTTCTTAATGCACATACACCAGTTATTTTCAACACAATCCCCCAATTTTAGGGCTTATTGAGCAGCTTCTTTGTCATCCTAACAAAGTACACATCCAGATCCATGGGAGATGATCCTTTCTGATAAGGTTTATACCCTTAATTTCATCAAATGTATTAGGGTATCAATTCTACAGCTACTCATATGTGTATATGTTGTCTCTAGAACATAAACTCCTTGATGGTAAGGAATGTTCTATGTTTGTCTTTGTGTGCCCCAGTGCGTAGATGCTTAGACCTCCCTAGGCGCTTTTAAGTGTGTTGATTGACCTTAGAGGGCCTCTAATCTAACCTGCATCTGACTAAGAGTCCCCTCTACAACCTATAGGACAGATGGCCATTCAATCTTTGCTTTAAGAACTTTAATGAGGGGGAGTCCACTATCTCTCAGTGTAGGGTATCATTGGTTGTGGGGAAGTTTTTCCTTGCCTCCAGTCTAAATCTGCCTGGACAATTTTTCTTCATATCTCTTAGCTTTGCTATCTGGAGGCGATAGAACAAGCCATATTGTTCTTCCACATGGTCCCAGGTTTCCTCTTCTCTAGGTCTAATATTCCAGTTCTTTCATCAAGTGTGGACTAGAGACCCATCACCATTTTAGTCGTCTTCTTCTGGATCCTTGGTAGCATGTCACTGTTCTTCCTTGAATGTGGTACCAGAGCAACCTGGACCAAAGTAGGGACACAGGTGTTTGCTGCAATTAGGGAAACATGTAGATAGGGAGAGAGTATTGGCCCTGGAGTCAGGAATATGTGAATCCAATTCATTATCAGGCATTTACTAGCTGTGTGACCTTGGGCAAGTCATTTTGCTGAAGCAATAAAGTTTCTTCTCATGAAAAAGGTTGTGTATGTCTAACTATGTACCATATTCTATTGTGTTATCTTGCATGGTCTGTACCTCTTTTGTAGTCCCATGTTGTATCCAGCATAGTATCGGCTACAAAGGAGTTACTTATTCAATAGATAATTTGTTGAACTGAATTGAATAAAGGTGAAGAATTAAAGGCATTTTTAGACCAACCTTTTTAAAGAGTATAAGTAACAAGACATTGGGGGGGGCAGTGTTGCCTTTTGTGTACGACTTTATATGCAAGGATGCAGGTTCTCTCCAGTGTATGATATATCCTGCCCTGGTCTCCTGAGTATGGTAAAGATGTTGAACAGTTTCTCAAAGGTCTTTTCAGCTCTACAATTTATGATTTAGGAAGAATAAGCTATATTTTAACTGGTAAACTAATATGGTTGTTGAATTATTTTGAAGAAAATGTGAAACAGAAGAAAATTCATTTCAATGGGCTCCAGATGCACTGAACTACTGAGGAGATTCTTCATGGGCATGTCATGGTTTAAAATTCTAGTTCCCACTCGAGGCATCTCTCTATAGCCACACCCACAGAAAGACAATTAATGTTGTCAAAACAATTGTTTGGCTTTTGAAGGCCAGACTTTTAAATGACAGACAAATATCATCTCTGATGGTGTTGTCTACCACTGTCAAATATTTTGGCATCTCACAGATAATAGCTCTAGCCTCATTGAAAGAGCTCCAAAAAGAAAAGGAGAAGGAAGATGAAGAATTTCTAGGAGTAATGGTGCATGAGGAAAGATGAAAAGAAATTAAGATTGGCCAAGAGTTGGCTAAAAATTGAAATAAAGGCCTTTTTTTTTTTAAAGAGCATAATCACTGGAGAATGAGTGGATTGTTTGAGAGAGTTCAAAGGGAGTCTCATGTGAAATAATCAGATGAAATTAAGCCATGGAAAATTTTGGTTGAAGTACAGAAAACATTTTCCAAGTGGGTTGTTAATTGGACTGTGAAATGATTCATGTCCCACAGGCAGTGTTGGAAGTCTCATCATCTGAGTTATTTAAAATTGAACTGGATGAAAAAAAAAAAAAAGTATGGTTGAAGAAAAAAAAATTCCAAGTGCCAGGGACAGTTCTGAGTCTTGGCTTGAATCCTTGATGATGATTGCAAAACCAAGGTCAAGTCTCCTTTGTGTAATTTCCTAGTGGAATCTGATAAGAAAAGTAGCTGATTCGGGTCATGTAACTAAAACAGCCCTTGCTTTTCCCTTTGAATCACCTATTTCCATTGCCTTCTGAATCAACTATTTGGGTGTGTATGGGGGAGAGCTTATAGTGGAGTGAGTACTGGACTTGGAATCACAGAAGCAGAGAGCCTCAGTTGGAGATGACCCCTGAGGTCATCTCATCCCACCTGGATCTGAACAGGGATGCTCTCTACTACAATAGCTGTTGGCCTCTTTTTGAAGACTTCCCTGAGGGAAGTCATTCCAGACCAATCAGATTTGGGTTCGAGTTCTATTTCTGCCCCATTTTGACCCTGGGTAAGTCACTTATCCTTTCAGGACTAGATGTCCTCAGCAAAATGAGGGAATTGGACTAGATAATTTCTAAAGTCTCCTCCAGCTTGAATATTCTATGAGTTTGCCTGCTCATTTTATTTTAGCCATATATCTTCCAGGAGCAGAACTTATTAATCACCTATTATGTTCAAGATATTTATGGGATACAACTATAAATAAGAAATGATCCCGGGCTTCAGTGAATTTATTGTTATTTTTCAGTAATTCAGGGATCTGTGATGTACTGGTGTGGTTACTGCTCTTGAAACATGTCACTGACGTAGTGAAGAGTCTCTGAGAATTTCTGTGACCCCAAATATTCATTACCATGCAGGTAAAATGGTTATGAGCTTTTCTGAACTTAGAGAGATTCAACCTTCATCATCAGGCCTAGATTTGAATTTTTCCAGCTTGGAAGGACCTGGTAAAGCTTGTCTTATCCTCTTCAAACCTTTGGGAATCCTGTGTCCCCTACCCACCACTGTAAGGCATCGGAGTAAACCTTGAGTATCAAAACATCCTTTTTTTCTTTTCTTTTCTTTTCTTTTTTTTTGTATATGTCTTTTCCTTGTACATCACAGTCATTCCCAAATGTATTCATTCCTCTCTCCGTCTCTGGCAAACCATCTCTTGCAAAAAAGTTAAAAAAAAAGGGAGGGGAATCAGGAAAAATAAAAACCAACCAATGTAGCCGACCCTGTCTGGTGGTATAGATACAATGTTCCTTAACCATAGTTCCTATAATCCCCCAGCTTATGCAATGAAGGGGGAGAAGTGCATTTTCTCAACCCTTTTCTTGGTCCAGGTTTGGTCACTATAACTAGATAGCATTCTGTTTTGTTTTCTTGTTCTTTTAATTTATATTGCTATGGCCATTGTTTATGTTGTTTCCTGACAGCAGGTAGCACATATAATTATATATGTATATATGTAATAAGGTATTATCATTTACGTTTCAGAGAGAAATAAGACTGCTGCTGGGAAGGTTAAGGCTGATAGATTGCTTGAGTTTGGGAGCTTTGAGCTACAGTGAGGATAAAGGTTAGGTGTTTATACTGAGAGCAGCACCATTATAGTAGGCCCCTGGAGTGAAGGGCCACCAGGTGGCCTAAGGAAGGGCCAACTGTCCCACATTATAAAGATGGAGCAGGTTTAAGCTTCTGTGCCAACCTATAGGGATCAGATTGTGAGCAGGTGTTGCACTTCCAGCCTGAACAAGACAGGGATGAATAAGTCTCTGAAAAAAAAAGTAAATCAGTTCAAGGCAACATGATACAATGGCATGATCAGTGATTTTGAAATCAGTCATTTTCCTTGTCTGGGTATCAGTTTCCCAATCTACATGAGGGAAGGGATCTTTAAGATTCCTGTCAGCTCTTAAACCAACAGTCTTATGAAAATAGGTCAGAAAGATGGTGACTTGGCTAAGATCCACAGCTAACAACAGGCAGAGATTGCAGTCAAAAAGTCGGGGTGAAAAAAAGTAAGAGTTCATGGTGGCACCGAATAGTCTCTTACCCTGATCCCTAAAGAAAAAAAGGAAAATTTAGTAATAACAATCCAATAGACTTTTTGAAAAGTGCTCTGCAAGAAGATGTTTTTAAAATGGGTTTTCCAAAAGAGTAAGCTATATTACATAGTTATTACTGGCTTCATAAAAATATGCAGTCTGTTTTAGTGTTTCCTATCTGAAGGGTCACATAAGAAGGCTGCAAAGACCTCATTGGCTCAGGGACCAGAACACATGGAAATCCTGGTTCAATCAAGGTTCTGTGTGAAAGATAATTTGAGGTTCTTGTTTTGTTCTAGTTCATTTTAGACTGGTGCCAGTTCAAAATGGTTCAGGAAGTGTTCTTATTTTATGATCGTTTTTCCTTTACTCACATCTTCTGATGCCTCATCATGGATGAATGTGACCTTGTGTTCTTTAAGGCTAGTGCTTTTCTCTACCATTTATCCAGTTGCAGATAGCCTTCTAACAATTATTCATTAGCCTTCTGGGATGTGGGTTCAT
The DNA here is from genome assembly GCF_900497805.2 of Vombatus ursinus. Taxonomy (NCBI): domain Eukaryota; kingdom Metazoa; phylum Chordata; class Mammalia; order Diprotodontia; family Vombatidae; genus Vombatus; species Vombatus ursinus. The sequence continues at coordinate 21,934,523 of NW_020954596.1, read as the reverse complement.
TGAATTGTGACCCCATTATCCTAGACTCTGAAGACAGTTCAAATTGCTCTTGCTCCTAATTTCTGTTTTGGGGAAGTTTGAAAGGTCGTGAAGATTTTTTTCCCTAGAGAGCTGGTTGTTAAATGTTTACCAGCATACCCTTGCTTTCCCTCATCTGTAATATGCAGGGGCTTTATTATAGGGCTTCTGTTGTCCCTTACACCTAGAGATCTAGGAATTGAAGACTCAGAGCTCTTTTTACCTAGGGATTGTTTACCTCTGTGGCCTCTAGCCTGCTTAATGGGTTGAAATTTGAGAAGGGGGAAAGTAGGGAGAGATAAAATAAGAACTTTAAAAAGCATGGTCTATAAGAAGGAAATCTCTAATTCAATGATGAACATACGAACCTAGCACAGGTAGAGAACATAACTTAATAGTAACTCTAATGATATGAGGCATACAAATATTCCAGAATCTCAGAAGATGGAAAGGAATTACCAACTGAAACCCTGTCCAAGGCCTGCCCTGAAGTCACCAGAGGGGAGGAGAGGTGAGAAGAGAGTGAGCCAAAGTGACCCCAGAAAGCTTGCCAGAAAGCCCTACTTGTTTTTCTATATACAGTACCTGGCATATAGTGTGTGGTTAATAACTACTGCTTATTAGTATTACAGGTAGTATGGCATTGTATCTATGACAAAGCAGTCTCAGAGAGGATAAATGACTTGTTTATGGTCATACTGTCTGAGTGGTCATTAAAGTTAGGTGAACAGAATGCTGCATGGGAGTCACCTGATCTGTATATTGACTCCTGTGCCACCTAGCTGCCCAACTGGTTTTTAGGCATAATCTTTTTATCACATTAAAAAATATTTAATATTCTATTAAAAACAATTGGCATTTTATGATGATAATAAAATGTTATTTTAATAGCTATTCATAACTTCTAAAGTTTAATAATATAATAATGGTTCTTGTTTATGTAGTCTTTCATAGTTTACACACTGCTTGCCTGACAGTACTCTTATGAGCTAGCCATCTGGTTCCAAATTAAGAGTTCTTTCCCTAGAGTGTGCTGGCAAATTAGCAGTCCCATTTCTCTTCCCACCACCTCATGATGTCTCCATTTATGGTCCAGGTAGTGTTACCTGGAGTGTATAAAGTCTCTATTCCCATAAAGTTGGTTTACTCTCTTGTTTGGTATGTCTTCTTCCCAAGACATACGAAATACACATGTGCAGACTCCATGAAAACTGAGACCTTTTCTAAAGAACATTCTTTAACTTTCCCCAGATGTTCCCAGTCCTCATTGTGAGTAATAAGCACATCTCTTATCTCTTTGCCTTGTGTTTAGTCACTTTTAGCTTTCTCAGTATCATGTGTATTTTCAATTTTTTTGCCCAGCCTCCTTTGGAATACTTCTGTTCGGTATGTCATAGAATCTTAGATCTAGGGGCTGAAGGAACCTCTAGTTCAACCACCTCATTCTAGAGATGAGGAAACTGATACTTAAAACCTTTGGGAGGCCATTCCATTCTTTAATTCTTGGAAAGGAGGCCTGCATCATGAGCTGGGTGACTGTCTTCAGACCATTGGAACAACTTTCCCCGTTTTGCTGTTCTTTCCTTTCAAAACTTCATCATCGTGGATACTTAACAAAATGTACAATTGTAAATGTCTCAGTGACCTGCCAAGGGCAAAATGTTCCCTTCTCCCTCCTCCCATCCCTCTCCCCCTGCCCCATATTTGGAATCATGAGCACATTAACTCAGAGGTCTGTGCCCCTGCCTGTCCAAACTCTTTCCCTTTGTTTGGTCCTGTGACACCCTCACGATCTTCAAGAGCTGTAGAAAAGTCATGTCCTGCCTTCATAAAGAATATATCTTGGGACCTAAGAGACTCTAAGTAAACAGCACAAAACGGGTATGCAACTATGTGAAAAAGACCATACAATTATTGGGATCTCCATGGAAACCTCAGTACAAAGGTGCTGTTTGCCTAGAGAGCTCTGTTTATTTTATTTTATTTTTTTAAAAAAAAAAACTATCAAGAATAACCCTTTGAGATGTGACATTTTGTTTCCACAAGAGCACTGAAGGTGTCAGACAGAGCCCAATTTTATATTCATTGAAAATAGAATGCTCGGTACTGTTTGCTGTACTTTTCAACATGTCACTTTCAACCAATTTTACGTGTAAATGGTTACAGTCCTGTGAAAATATTCAGAAAAAAGAGGAAACTCTTTCAAAAAGGAGTATTAAGTATTATTACACTGAAAGCCTTTCATAGTGGAAATCCTTCCCTCCCAGGGCTGTAAGTATTCCTGATGTATGGAGGAGCCTGGATATTTGTGTAAAATGTCAATATTGCATCTTCCCTCAACCCCTTAGGGATTTCATAAAACACTTTGTTTGCTCCTCTCCGGTGCACTTATCATGTATTATTTTGTTTGTTTTGTATAGACCTTTGATTTCACCAGGATGGGAAAATTCCAGTGTGGAAATTCTGTCCACTAATGTAGATTGACAACTCTTCTGTAACATATTTTTAAAGAGTTGCCCAAGATACTTTAGTATATTGCCGGTGGCCAAATAGGTGGTACATGCCTGAGATAGGAATTGAACCCAGGACTTCCTGATTCCAAGGTTGGCTTTCATTTTACTATACCAAGCTACTCCTTGGATTATTTCATACTATAGTTATTTTTCTATGTTCTCTACTCTTTACTCAACTGTAAGCTCTAAGGGCATAGTCTGGCTCTCATCTAAACTTTGCATCTTTCCCAAAGCCCAGAATACAGTAGGACTTTAATAAATGCTTATCGCATTAAAATGCATGGTAGGTGCTTAAAATACCATCAACCTGACTTATTTACCCTTTTCCTTTCCTTCAAAACTTAAATATTTTTTTTTAAAGTGCTGTTATCTTGATGTCACTTCTTAAAAAGATACCTTATCTTTGGCTGCATTGTCTCTTTCCATTTCTCTTCCACTGTGTGTTCAAGAGGCTCCCACTTTTTTCCAGGGTAAACCTTGAGACCTGGTGGGGAGAATTTATTGCAAGAGATTTATTGAGAAATGCTGGATTATAGAGTACTCCAGTATTAGGTTCCATCTTCAAAATAACAAATTCATTTAGAGCACTGAGGCTTCTCAGAACTGTCACTTTAAAATATGCCCTCTCTTACACTGACACTTCTTTTACACAGCATCTGAAAAAAATGCCTTTCCAGGTCGCGTCAAAGCAGACATGGGAATAATTTAAGGTGACATCCAATTTTTAAACAGAGACTCAGTGTTCCTTATTCTTAGGACTATACTTAATACTAAAGTACTTTGTAGCATCCAGGTTTTTCTTCAGAAGTTTCTCGAGTCTTAGGATATACTCCCAGGAAAATGAGAGGTTTTTTGCAAAGAACATTGCCTCAACTGGACACCAACAACTTTAAAAATTGGGAATAATATGTGACGTAAACGTCCTCTTCTTTGGCTCACAACTCATTTTAAAGGCATTCACCCCCTTTCTTCCATCACAAATTTCGTGCTTGGCCGTAAAAAGACATCAAAGTTAACATCTCCTAAATCCCATCAAGCTAGCCTTCTGGATAGGAAAGCCTGAGCAGTGACCACTTAGACCAGCCTGAGGTCAAATATTGAAATGGTATCTCCAGATTTCCTTTTTTTCTATCTTTTTCCTTGTCGGTTGCTACCTAACCCCCTGGCCCCATCACTTTATGTTTCCTCTTACCTTTCTACCTCTCCTGTGTCCTAAATCACTTCCTCTCCTCTAGATCCTTCCCTCTGCCTATAAACATTCTTAGTTTTCTTCTTTCCTAAAAAATAACCTCCAAAAACCCAAGCAAACTAACCCCCCTGCAGCACCTCAAAACAAGCTGCCTTCAACACCACTTCCAGTTCCCCTCTCATTTTCACTGCAAAACTTATTGATCAAGTTTTCTATACTTTTTCCTCACCAACTGTTTGATCTTCAGTCCATTGGAGTCTGGATCCCATACCTAATGCTTAACTAAAACTGCTTCCCCAGAAGTTATTTAAATGGTCAAATTCAATGGGTTCTTCTCCATCTCTGCCTGCATCCACTAAAGCACAACTTGGGTACCACTTCTAACACGACACCTCTCCTGATTGCCCCAGGCAGAAGTGATTCCTCCTTCCTTTCATTTAATTTGCTTTCAATTTGAGCTTAGAGGTATGGTTTTTTTTTTTTTAAAACTCTGTATTATATTTATGTGTGTCCATCTGTATCTTTCTCCATGAGAGTGTAATAATTCAGGCAATAGGTATTGAGCACCAGAACTGAGATTGTAGAAGTAGGAATGATTTTGTTTATCCTTTTATGTCTACCAGGGCCTAGCACAATTCCTTGAACAGAAGAGATATTTAGTAAATGTTTGGTGAATGAATGAGTGAATGGACAAATGACCATCAATTTCTATTCTTGGAATAGAAATAAGCAAATTTCCCTTCAGTGGCCTACCCCAGTGATGTCAAACTCAAATAGGAACAGGGGCCATTAAACTATAGTATACAGAAGAGTGCCTTTGGGCTGCATGTTGACTTACTTCTTTAAATGTAACGTCATCTGTTTTATTGTATATTTAATTTATTTTGTTAAATATTTCCCAATTACATTTTAATCTAATTTGGGCTGCATTTTGAAGTGAGGGGCCGCATGGGGCCTCTGGGCCATATGTTTTTCACCTCTGGTCTACCCCAGCCTTAAGACTCATCTCAAATTCTGTTTCCTCCATGAAATTTTACCTTATGCCTTACATTTTGAACCTCTTTTTAATGCTTACTAAATTCTCTTTTTAAAATATTATATGTGTTGCTCATGAACCAGTCAACATTAACCCTATTTGGAGTTTAGTTTGGACAGGTAGGTGGCGCAGTGGATAGAGTGCTGGGCCCAAAGTCAGGAAGACTCATCATTGTGAGTTCAAATCTGGTCTCAGATGCTTACTAGCTGTGTGACCCTGGGCAAGTCACTTAACCCCGTTTGCCTCAGTTTCCTCATCTGTAAAATGAACTGGAGAAGGAAATGGCAAACCATTTCAGCATCTCAGCTAAGAAAAAAAACAAATGGGGTCATGAAGAGTTGGATACAAATGAAAAATGACTGAAAGAGTTCATTTCATGCTTGTAGAGATCATTTTCTGTTAAGTTTATCCCCTGTGACTAGACTTCCCACTGCTCCTTGTGCAACTAGAGTGTCTTAAAGTCATCTCAGGGCTAGATTTGATTCTCCATTATTGCTTTGCTAACAGAAACCTAGGCAAATGACAGCCTAGGATCAATAGAAACATGGCATTGTAAAAAAAGGTAGAAACAACTCTGCCTCCCTTAAATCCAATTCACCCATGAGTCAAGACATCACCCTGTGATGTCATTGGCTCTCTTCAAAAAGAAAGGACAATCAGACTGGGGAAAAACCCTAAACCACTTCTCTTCCAATAATGAGAGGAAAATCTGCTAGTTTCCAGAGCCTTAACTGTGATTTTCTTTGTCAATTCAGAAGAAGTCTCAGCCTCTAAGGATCAAACTCTTTCAAAAACATAGAATGACCAGCTAGATAAGTAAAGTCCACAGACATTTAATCTGTTTTTAACCTTGCTTTTCTGATTACTAGCAGTAGGGCCTCTGTCCCTAACCCCTGTAATTTAGGGTTAGAAATTCCTTGTACCTCCTGCTTAAGGGCAGACTCCTAGGTAGAGCCACACAACATGACATTGGCCCCCACCTCAAATCTTTGTTCCAGTTCCTGCTTTTGTTATATTTATGTGGTTGGCAACAAGTCTCCAGACTTTTTGGTGCCCTAGCCTGCTGGCAGTTGAGTTCTTGCCCAGATAGGCTTGTATGTGCCACATAGCACATTGGGAAATATAGATTTGTTGTTAGCTGATCTTCTATTATATCTTGTGTGCATATCAACTAATTAATCTGTAAGCTCCTTGGGGAAAGGATTAAGTATTTTTATCATTCTACTTCCTGACTCTCCCTCCCCCACTTCATCTTAATCACATTAATTCTTTAATTTACCAGCACATATTTTATTACAGGTACCAAGAGAAATACAAAGAAAATACAACATGATCCCTGCCCTTCAAAAACTTAAATCTAAGTTATAGGAATTTAATAAATGCATATTGAATGAATAAATTAATCAATGACTGGAAGAATCAAGATATAAGAGACTGCTATTTGTTATTCTCTTCCAAGGAGATTTGAATTTTAAAAAGGGGTGACATCTTAAACCAAAGGAAATAATGAGAAGGTTTCAGTATGTCTGGGAAGATTTTTTTTTTTTTGAGAAGTGTGTGTGTGGAAGCTGGCCTTCCTAGATCCTGAACTTATATCAGGCAAAGACCTATTCATCAGGCTTCCTCTAATGGTCCTGAAGCATTGCTGAAAAAAAAAAGGGTACTGGCAGAAAGGAAAGGTGTCTTCAAGTTTGAGGAAACAATTACATTGTTCCCATGGCAGCTGGGACGTGGAGGCCATGTTCAGGAGCTGGCAAGTAGTTCATTTTGGCTGGTAAGTAGAATATGGGTGGGTGGGGTGAGGTTGGGAAGTACTGAAAGATAAGTTTGGCAAAGTAGGTTAGAGCCTGATGGAAGAAGGCATGCCAGCTTGAACTTTGTTCCATGGACAACCTGGAATTCCCTGACCCCTTCTTCAGTGGGATGACTGCATTGTAACAGTGACATGAAAGATTTAATGCAGTTTCTAATTGGAACAAATGCGGTTAGGGAGTTCAGGAACATGGAGCATAATCTGAGGAGTATTTTAATGGGCCCTTTAGGAAACAAGATAAAATTGTTATTGGTGTGAATGGAGGGTGAGGGGGGACAGGGTCAGCTTGTATAATTGAGACTAGATAAATCTTCCTTCTCCTGAGCAGATGAGGTTTCTTTGGTGGTGTGGATTTTATATACAGTATCTACCTTCCCATTTGTCAGACCATTCATTCCCATGTTGGCCTGCGGCGCCCTGTTAACTCTGCTCTGTGGAATCTCATATTCAGGGAAGTAAATGGAGCATATTATGCCAATGGAATTGACTGGTGTGACAGGAACATACAAACAACTCAGATGTCAGACTGAAACCCCAAATTTTCCCCTTACTTTTGTTTATTTGGGAGTACAGATCCATTAAGTGTTCCGAGATGGCCTTTTGATAACGTTTCCCACCTCTCAAAGGTTTGGCTGGGGCTATGTCTGTCCTCAAATTTTACAGAGCACATTTCTGGATGTTTAAAAGATGTGCTTAAAATGCTCATATTTTAAAGTGAAAGCTATGTTAAAAAATGTTCATCAGCAGTGGAAACTTAGAAACAAGTTCTGCTTTTTAGGGTTTTTCAGTCTGTATGGGAGAAAATGTCTCTCTCAAATTCTTCCTTCCTTCCTTTCTTTCTACCTTGTTCTTTCTTTCTTTCTTTCTTTCTTTCTTTCTCTTTCTTTCTTTCTTTCTTTCTTTCTTTCTCTTTCTTTCTTTCTTTCTTTCTTCCTCTTTCTTTCTTTCTTTTTCTTTCTTTCTTTCTTTCTTTCTTTCTTTCTTTCTTTCTTTCTTTCTTTCTTTCTTTCCCTTTTCTCTCTCTTTCTTTCTCTCTCTTTCTCCCTCCCTCTCTCCTCTCCCACCTTTCTTTACTTCCTTTCTTCCTTCTTTCCTCTTTTTCTCCTTCCCTCTCCCTCTCCTCTTTCCTCCCCTTTCTTTCTCTTTTTCAAATGTGAGAAGTATTTTAAAATATATATTGAATAATGTAGAATTAGCCCTGCATTACAGCTCTGGAGAAGTGGGCATTACTGATAAAAGCATCAATAGTTTATCAATAATGCATTTTTTGAAGGTAGTAGTGGCAGTCAAAACTTACATTTGTATAGTGCTTTATGGTTAAAGGAGCATTTTGTCTCATTCAACTTTACAACAACTGGGTGAGGTAGGTAGTATCACCCTCATTTTACAGATGAATATTGAAAGGAGGAAGATTCAGGCCCTATAAATAAAACCTTTTTTAATAATAATAACAGCTAGCATTTGTATAACACTTTAAGGCATGCAGAGCGCTTTATATGCATTCTCATTCTCACAACAACCTTCTGAAGTAGATGCTATTGTTAATCAATCAAAAAACATTTATTAAGCTTTTATTATGCTCCAAGCATTCTGCTAAGTGTTGGGGTATACAAAAAGAGGAAAGACAGTTCCTGCCTTCATGGAGTTTACAATCTAATGGGGGAGACAACAGGCAATCACAAATAAATAAATCACAACACACAAAGCAAGCTATATACAGGATAAATAGGAAATAATTAACAGAGGGAAGGCACCAGTATTAAGATGGATGGTGAGGACTTCTGTAAAATATAGGATTTTAGTTGGGACTTAGAAAAAAATCCATGGAAGCTAATAGGTAAAGCAGAGGAGGCACAGCATTCCAGCCATGGGGTGGGGAAGGGGGTAGCAAGGGGGTGGGGAACAGCCAGAGAAAATGTTTTGAGCTGAGAGTTGGAGTATCTTGTTTGTGGAACAGCCAGGAGGTTAGGATTACTAGATTAAAGAGTACATGGCAGGGGGAGTAATGTAAGAAGACTGGAAAGGTAGGAGAGGACTAGGTTATGAAGGGTGTTGAATGCCTGAGGATTTTGTAGTCAATCCTGGAACCTCTAGAGTTTATTGAATAGAGAAATGACATGGTTGGACCTGTGCTTTAGGAAAGTCACCTTAGTGGCTGAAGGGAGGATGGATTGGAGTGAGGAGAGACTTGAAGCAGGCCAACCCACCAGCAGGCTAACGTGTTGGGTAATGAGGGCCTGTTCTAGAGAGGTGGCAATGTCAGAGGGGAGAATGACATATTGGAGTGATGTTGCAAAGGTAAAATTGATAGGCTTTGGCAACACTTTGGATGTGGGGATGAATCCTAAGTTGTGAGCCTGAGGGAATGCATGGGAGGATGACATTGCCCTTTACTGTAATAGAGAAGAGAGAAAGGGGAAGGGAAGACAATGAGCTCTGCTTTGGACATGTTTAGTTTGAGAGCTCTACTGGACATCCAGTTTGAGATGTCTAAAGACATTTGGAGATGTGAGATTAAAGGTTAGCAGAGTGGCTGGGGAAGGGTAGGGAGATTTGAGAATCATCAGCATAGAGATATTAATTAAATCCATGGCAGCTGATGAGATGTGGTATGGAGGGGAAAGAGAAGAGGGCCCAGGACAGAACCCCAAATACCTATAATTAGAGGGCATGATTTGGAGGAGAATCCAGCAAAGGAGACAGGAAAGGAACAGTCAGATAGTGAGGAGGAGAACCAGGAGAAAATGGTGTCCTGAAAACCTAGATAAAAGATACCATCCAAGAGGAGAAGGCAATCAATGCTGTCAAAGGCTGTTGAGAGGTTAAGGATAATGAGGACTAAGAAAAGGCCATTGGATTTGGTCTTAGATTTTTTTATCCCCATTTCATAGTTAAGAAAACTGAAGATGAGAGGTCATGTGTCTTGCTCAGGGTCACACAGCTAGCATCTGAGCAGGACTTGAGCTCAGTTCTTCCTAGTCCAAGTTCAGAATTCTAGCCACCATACCATCTGACTTCCTAGATAAGAAAATAGCCTCTGAGAATCATAACACAGAAGAAAGAATCCTACATCTGAGTTATGGGATTTGGATTCTAATCCCAGCTCTGCCATCCTTACTACCCATGTGACTTTGGGCAAGTAACCCAACCTACCTAGAATCAGTTTCTTCAACTGTTAAAAGGAAGATGTTGGACTAGAGGACCATTCTGCTAGGCTGCCTATCATTTCAAGTGATACTTTTGGTGTGGTGACTTCTATGAACCCACCATATCCTTTGGGGATACACATTTTGATGCTCTCTTTCTTGAAGGCTTTTAAGTAAATTCTCATTTTGAATAGCTAGATCTTTGAGGAAAGGGCCGTATTTACCAATTCTTTTTCTGAGACACAACATCCAAGTAAGCTTTAAGAAATCCTCTTGATAAGTTGGAGGAGCAGTAGGAAGAGAGAGTAGAACAAATCACTGGACTGGGAGGCTGGGGAACTGAGTTTAGTCCCATCTTTAGCATGAACTTTTTGTGTGATTTTTGAGCATCTAATTTACCCTCTCTCATTTTCAACTTCCTTGGTTGTAAAATGAGGGAGTTGGATTACAGATGATCTCTAAGGTTTCTTTTATCTCATATTTTAGTATTTGTGAGACTTTTTTAGGCATGTCCTACCAAGTTTTAAGCTAAATAGTTGTTAATTATATTAAGTCACTTTATTCACTTTCCCTTTGTAGAATATCCTGCATCTAATTTTTAAAAGTCTCACTTTTAAATGTATTAATATCTTGGTAATGGAATAGATACAAAAAAAGCCCATGTTTTATGTAAATAAACTATTTCAACAAGTTCAATAAACATTTAAGTGCCTGTTACATTCAGGGCACCATGCTAGATGGTGAATGGGAATGCTTTTGTATGTAGATCGTTAGATTTGGATTCAGGATACATGGGTTTGAATTCTGGCTCTTCTATTTTATCTAGGTGACCTTAAGGAAATCCTTTAACCTCCCTGAGTTTCAGTTTTCTTACTTGTAAAATGAAGGAGTTGACCTAGATAATTTCTAAGGTCCTCTGTGACTTTAAAACCAGAATCATGTGCAAAGTTTGGATCAGATGTAAGATATCTTGGCATCTTTTTTTTTTTAAAAAGACAATCAGGGTTAAATGACTTGCTTAGGGTCACACAGCTATAGTGTCTGAGGCTGGATTTGAACTCAGGTTCTCCTGATTTCAGAGTTGGTAGTCTATCCACTAACCCACCTACCTGCCCTCTTTTCTATAGCATCTTAAGGTTTACAAAGCACATCTCTCACAACTCAGTGAGGTAGTAAGTACAGGTGGGGCTTTGGTAGAATCATGGGTTTGTAGTCAGGGAAGATCTAATTTCAAATCCTGCCTCTGGTACTTAGTAGCTATGTGACCCTTGGTAAGTCACATCTGTGAACTCCAGAGAATCCTTGAGGACTTATATACTAAGTCACAGATACATGGGTCCAAGATATTTTTGTATACAAATAAGGAAACAGTCTCAGAGAAGTTAAGGGAGTTGGCTAGGCTCAGAAAGCCTTCATCAGAACCAATGCTCCTAAAACTAGATATCTTTCTAGGTGGTGTACTGTGCCCAGGGTCAGGAAGACCTGAGTTCAAATCCAGCCGCAGATACTTACTAGCTGAGTGACTTGGGTAAGTAATTAAAAAAAAAAAAAACTCTCTTTGCCTCAGTTTCCCCAACTGTAAAATGGAGATAATCACAGCTCCTATCTCATAGGGTTGCTGTGAGGATCAAGTGAGATAATATTTATAAAGCACAGTTTCTGGCACATAGTAGGTACTATATAAATGCTTATCCCCCCTGCACCTTCTGTACATAGCAATGTGGTATACCTAGATTTGGAGTCAAGGAAGACCTGGGTTCCGATTCTATTTTAAACACTTACTAGCTGTAGGATCTCAGGGAAACTACTCTGAACTTCAGTTCTTCATCTTTAAAATGGGGCTGATAACAGTGGATACTTCACAGGATTGTTTGGAATGCTGTCAAACAAGATACTGAATATAGAACACTTTTCAAAGCTTCAACCACCACAGAAAACATAGAAAAAAACCACCACAGGAGTCTGGTAAAGGGGATGCTCCATGTCCACAGATAATTCTAATAGGTGAAATCACAGTATACTTTCACAACAGTCCCTTCATATTCAAGATCAAGCTTGTTGAATTCTTGGGAGTAAAATTTCGGCTTCTTTACATTTATGACACAAGTGGAACCATTCTCCTTATTTTAGTCCATAAAGACAGAACTCATTAGATGCAGGAAATTTCTTCTATCATTAATAGGCCACACTAATGTGATAAAAAATGTGTATACTCCCCTAAACTTTGATTCTCATTTAAAGCAGCTCCCACCTATACTATTTATCTTCCACATTTTTCCTAACTCTCAATAGTCCCATTATATCCTTTATTTGGAATCATAAAAAAGAACCCTAGAATAAAAAGAAGCAAATGAATCCTCCCTGGGGAAGAGGGAGACAAGCTCTGCCAGATTTTAAATTGTAGCTTTGGACGTGGCCCCCGAAACACAGTTTTCTTTTTCAACAGCTTCATTGCGAGAAATGAATGGGCGCGACAGAGAATCCTGAAATAAGATGCCGAATTATGCAAAAGTGCTAAAAACTGACATCTTGAAATAAAAAACTGCTGAAAGGCTGAGAAATAAACAACGCAGGCTGGAGTGGGAACATTTTGAAGCTGGAAAAAGGGCAACTCTACTTTTATTATTCACAGTGGAAAAATCATGGTGATCATGATGTAAAAACCACAATTTCCTTTATTTGTGGATCAGGCTCGATTAAGGAGCAGGAAGGGCAGGCCTGCAGCCCCCTTGGACTGAGCTCCATCCTAAGAGGCCTCTGGAATCTCAGCTTTGCCACTGACTTGCTCTGTTGATTTGAAAAAATCTCTTCACCTTTCTGTGACTTCTGCCTCATCAGCAGGCTGAGGTTCTGGGGGCTAACCTTCCTCTAAGGTACAGAGTCTGGATTTCCTAAGCACCTATTGTATAACATGCTTTGCAATTACAATTTGCTCTAGAAAGTCTCCAGGTTATTATGAAAACAAACAATAAAAATCAGTTAACTAGCAGGTAGACACCAGAGCAGTCAAAGGCAAAATATGGGTCAGGAGAGAGCTTACTGAAGTGAATCTACAGATTCTGAACCAGGAAGCAGGTTCCATAGTTATTAAAGAAAAACCTTAATTTTGTTTTTATTAGTAGGAGTATTTTTATTTCCAATCTTAAAGGTCTCAAATGAATGAGATAGTAATTCTCCAGACAGAATATCTGCAGAGTTCATATTTGTAAAGTACTTTGCACACCTTAAGGTACTATATAAATGCTAGTTGTTGTTATTTTTGTTATTATTACCATATGCTTTCTTCTGGCAATATCTCCAGAAGGGACAGCATGGTGTAGCTGAAAGTGTTGGAAGGAGGAGTGACTTGAGTTCCAATTTTTGCTCTGATGCGAGTTTGCTGTGTTTCCCTAATCAAACCATGTCCCTTCTCTCAGCCTCATTTTCTTTATGTGTAGATGACAAGGTTGCACTGGGTCATCTCTAAGGTCCCTCTCAAATTATTATATACCGTTACCCCTCTCCAGGGGGAAAAATATTGGTTTGAGCAATAGTAGGTCTGATGTTTTCTGATATATTGAAAAGAGTGATGGGATCTTTGGTCAATAGGTTCCATCCATTGTACAATCAGTTAAGATGGCTGAAAAATATTTGAGCTGGGAGAAAAACAGTAAGTTGGGCAGTAAATAGCTGTAATCTATCTAGGATTTTAAGGTTTGTAAAGCATTTTACAATTATTATCTCATTCGATCATCACAGCAACTCTGGGGAGATCGGTGCTATTATTATGCCCATTTTACAGATGAGGAAACTGAGACAGACAGATTAAGTGACTTGCTCTAGGTCACACAGCTATTAAGTGTCTGAGGCAGGATTTGAAATTGGGTCTTCTTGACTTCAGGTGCGGTGTTCTATCTATTGTACCACCTAGTGGGCAAAAGGAAGATCTTTGTTAGGTTCATCTTGTCTTCCATTCAGACCTTTCTTGCACTGGAGGGAGGGAGGGAAGAAAGGAGTTTACTTGCTAGGACTAAGGACGTACCTAACTCTTGATGTTAAAACTGAACGGTGAAGTAGTTGTTTTAAACATGAGCTCTGTCAAGGAAAGAACAAATGAACAAAAAACATCTCTAAAGTAGAGGAATCCCAGGGCTTGGAGACTTAGAGAAAAGCAGAAAAAAAGTGGAGGTCGACTCACATGGTAAAGAGAGAAAACTTCCCAGTGATTTACTTTGACTTGCTAATTTTCAGAAGGAAATTAATAAAATTGATTCCAGCAAAAACCCTAAGTGGACAAATAGTAGAAAAACAGATCTAGAATTGTGGAAATTTAGGGCAGGGAGAAAGTTCTTAGAGAAATCTTTCCCTCAGGGAGAAATAAATATTTAGGCAAAATCACTAACTGTAAGGGCCATTAGAGCAGGGATCATTCATGGGGATGGAAGGACACCCTCCCACAAAGTATTAATTCCAATTCCCAGACTTGGTGGCAGGAATATGATTAGTTATTGTGGGTTCTGGAAGAAAAAAAATGACCTTTGGCAATAAAGCTCTGAAAATATGTATTTTTAAGTATTATAAACTACACCAAGAGCAGCTTTTCCTTTCGTCCTGGAGACTAGAAATAATACACCTGCAAGGACAGATGAATGGCATAATGTTGGCATTTCATGGGGCATTAACCATTTTGTACCATGTTTATGGGTCCCCCTGTCATTAATTTTAAGCAAAATAAACTTTTTTTGAAAAAAATATTTTGTTGTGTTTCTGGATCTCATTTATTTTTCACCAACTCATTTTTCTTTGCCTCTGATGCTGCCAGTTTTTGTTTCTATTATATTTTCTTCAGTCTATCATTCTCTTGGCTCATTTATGAGTCTGCCTCCCCAGACTTTTTGGAGGTGTGTGGCTTTTTTTTTCCCTTCCTCTTCTTTGTTTCTTCCTTAACAGCATATGCTACATGTTAGATAGAGCTGGCTAATCACAACTGAATGGGATGTACCTAGTTGAGCTGGCTTGATTGTTGATTCCTGTTTGTTCCTAGTCCTTTTAGTACATGAGAATACATTTCATAGCCGTTTTAGTACGTGAGGTTCAGATCTAGTGTCTCAAATTCATCGAGGGCAGTTAGGTGCTATCTTCAGAGAAACAACATGGCATATTGAACAGAGTGCTGGATTTGGTGTTAGGAAGGCATGGGTTTGAATTCTCTAGCTGTGTGATCCTGGGCAAGTCACTTTAACCTTGTTAAGGTCTGGTGCTTCAGCACATACCTAAATAGCTGAAATTCTCCATCTCATGCCAGCCTCCTTGCTTAATTCATCATCCATGTGGTATGTGTAGTACTTTTACCACAATACCACTCTTATTTCTTCTTTCATTACTTAAATTCTTCCTATAATGCTTCTGTGCATAAATTTCCTCACATGAGTATATGTTCTTAATATAGGATGCTACTTAATTGTTCCTTTGATCCTTTCCTTTTGAATAAGGTATTCCCTTCTAAATCTTTCATCCATGAGTCACATTCCACCAACTGATACCTATGAGAGCAAATTTACTTCCTCGAAGTAAGACCTCTGGTTCACCTTGTCTTTTAGCTGTATTACACATTTTTGCATAGATTTATGAAGCCAAGGACTTTGTACTGACCTGGTTGAAGCTTGTCTACTGAGAATGAGTGGTCGTCTCCTCTGATATTCTTATTCCTATGTCAAGAATGTTTTACTCAATGGGATCTGATTTGGCAGGTGTATGTGGATGGTTTCTTCCCCTTGCCCCATGTTGTTAGTTTAAAAATACACTACTAGACTTTTTTATCTTTTAAAAAAAATTTCACTAAATATTTCCTAATTACATGTAAAATAATTTTTAACAATCATTTAAAAATAATTATGAGTTCCAAATTCTTTCCTGATCTCCCACTTCTGCCCCCTCCCTGAGAAGGCAAGCACTTTGATTTCAGTCATCCGTGTGAGGTCATGCCAAACGTTTTCATATTAGCCAAGTTGCAAAAGAAAACACAAACAAAATAAACAATAAAAATAAAGAAAGTTTAAAAAAAAGTATTCTTCAATCTACATTCAGAGTTCATCAGTTCTCCCTCTGGAGGTGGATTGCATTTTTCGTCAAAGGTCCTTTGGAATTGTTTTGTTTCACTGTCCTAATCAGCGTAGCTAAATCCTTCAGTTTGTCATTCTTACAATATCGCTGTTACTGTATACGATGTTCTGGTTAGGCTCACTTCATTTTGTATCAGTTCATATGAGTATTCCTAGGTTTTTCTGAAAGAATCCTGCTTGTTATTTCTTATAGCACAGTACTGTATCACCATAATCATATACCACAACTTGTTTACCCATTTCCCAATTGATGGCCGTTCCCTCGATTTCCAGTTCTTTGCCACCACAAAAGGAGCTGCTATAAATATTTTTGTACAAATAGACCTTTTTCCTTTCTCTTTGATCTTTTTGAGATACAAACTTAGTAGTAGCATTGCTGGGTCAAAGGGTATGCACAGTTTTATAGCCCTTTGGGCATAGTTCCAAATTATTCTCCAGACTTGTTGGCACATTCAAAGTTATAATTACTTAACTATGCATTTCTCTCCATTATATTTTCTTATCTTTATCCATTTCTCTCTCTTTTTATCTTGTCCCTCCTCTAATATCTCTTTTGCTTCTGACCATTGCCTTTATTTATCTGCCTTCCCTTTTGTTACCTCTCCCTTTTTTCTTTTTCCCCTTTTCACCTACTTCTCTGTTGGGTAAGATAAATTTCTATTACGAGTTAAATATGTATATATATTTTTCCTCTTTGAACCATTTAGATGTGAATAATATTCAAGTGTTGTACACCTGTACTTCCCCCCATTTTCCCTTCACTCTTGAGTTTTGAGGCAAATATACTTTTATTGGCCCTTGTTAGATGCATTCTTTGATTAAGAGCCCTTCATATCTATCTCTTATCATCATATCTGATATCTAAAACCCGGACTTAGACACTATCTTCTTTCTTAGACACTATCTTCTTTCTTAGACACTATCTTGTTAAGTAGTTTTTAATGTTCTAACCCTGCCTTTATCTTCTTTTGGTTTTATCTTTAATCAGCAGCAGTGATGTAAAAATCATCTCTCACACTGCTCTGATAAAACTTCTGATGCTCTCATGAAATTTCCCTACTCAAAAATGTATAGTGGATCCTTCTTGTTTATTTAATAAAACATGATAAATTCATGATTAGGGCACCTGCAAGCTGATTTTATCACAACTTTTCAAGATTATCTTGGTTTAGATATTAAGAGGTTAGAATATTGGATAAAACTAAATAAAATGAAATTTAACAAGAGGTCCTACCAAATTCCTTCTGTGAAACAAACATAGTCTTGACAGCTAAATCGAGGAAAGATAAAGTGGAGAAAAAAAACTATCGACTAGTATTTCCATTGAATGTCAATTGAAACATATTGAATGAAATATTATTAAGGAGACTATATCAACATATTAAAATGATTATACACTAGGACCAGGTAGTATTTATACCTGGAATGTAGGATTGGTTCAATATTAGGAAAACCATAGACATATTAGGTAGTATTAATAATAAAACAGTAAAAACACAGGATAATTTCAGCAGGCCAAAAAAGCTTTTTAACAAAGTACAACACTTGTTTATGTTAAAAACATCAAAAGCATAGGAATAAATAGACCTTTCCTTAATATGGTAAATAGTATATATCAAAACTGAGAGCCATAATGCTCTGTAATTGAAAAATGTTAGAAGTCTATCCAATAATATTAGGGATAGAGCAAGCTTGCCCATTATTGCTACTATTGAACAAAATTCTAAAAATGCTAGCTACAGCAGTAGGGTAAGAAAAATTAATTGAGAGTAAGTGGGCAAGAAACAAAATTATTCCTTTTTGAAGATATGGTCTATTTAAGGAATTCTAGAAATTCACCTAACATTAAGGGAAAAAATAACTTCAGCAAAGCAGCAAGATATGAACTAACCCATATAAATCATCAGCTTCTCTCTATATTACAAAAAAGGGGAAAAAATCCAATAACCCAGCAGGAAGACCCAAAGACAAATTTCATTCAGTATCTGAGAGTTCATCTATCAAGCCACCCATGACAATTACATGAATATAAGTAAAAAGCAGCCTTTACAGAAATAGATCTAAATAATTGGAGGTATATTAATTGTTTATAATAAAAATTATCTAATTAAATTCCCTTATTCAGTGCCATACCAATTAGATTACCAAAGTGTTTAGAAAGCTAGAAAAAACAAAGTTCATCTGGAGGAGCAAAAGGGCAAAAAGGAAGGGGACCTAGAAGTATAAAATTTCAGATTATATAACAAAGTAAGTAACAAAACTTTTTTACTGGTTAAAATAACTCAATCAGTGGGACAGATGAATAACATGACATCTGAAGTAAATGAACTAATGGCAGAGTACTGGATAAACCCAAAGAAACCAACTGCTGAGGATAAAGATTCTTGATTGGACAAAAACTGAAGGGAAAAGTGGGCAGAAGTCTGATAGAAATTAGGTTTAGACCAGCATAAAAATGGAAAATGATGGTTGTTGTGGTAGGACAGGCATGCTAATGCATTATTGGTGAAGATAGGAATTTGTCCAGTCATTCTGGAAAACACTTTGGATCTCTATGCACAAATATCACCAATTTTTATGTACCCTCTGATGCAGAAATAAGATTATTAGGCATCTACCCTAGAGATGAGAAAGAGGCAAAACACCCATAGACAAAAATACTAAAAGCAACAATTTCTGTTGTAGTAAGGAACTGGGAACTAAGGGATACCCATCAATTGTACAATAGCTAAATAGATTATGGTATATGAATATAATAGAATATGATTGTATTGTAAAAAATAAATCATATACCAAATTGTGAACTATGAATGTGATAAAATATTATTTCATTTTAAGACATCATAAAAAGAACAGATTCAGAAAAACTTGGGAAGACTTGTATGAACTAATACAGACTGAAGTGAGCAGAGCCAGAGCAACTTATGACTATGATATTATAAAGAAAAAATAACTTGAAGGACTTAAGGACTCTGATCAGTGCAATGACCAACCAGACTCCAGAAGACTGATGATGAAGTATGCTTCTCACCTCTTGATAGGAAGGTAATGGAATGTGGGAGCTGACCGATGCCTAGCTTTGCAGACATGACCTATGTGTGGTGTAACTGCTGCTTGACAATGCTTATTGTTTCAAGGGAAGATTTTGTGGAGGAGGACGGGGAGGAAGCATGGGGAAAATAGAAATGCAAAAGAAGCATGATAAAAACGCACAAATGAGGACAAAAGAAAGTTCAACATATAAATATCAATATATATATGATAAGTGTATATATATGAGATATGTAAGTAGCACAATTTTGTAAGTCATCTATGGAGTTTACTATATGCTTAATAAAAAATCCTAAACTATATGCAATGCCAATTCATAGACAATATTCTTTTTTTGTTCTTTGTATATGGAAATGTACATGTTGGTATTTGTCAAGTTCAGAATAAAAAAATCCTGAACAAGATGAGGTTTAATAATGACAAATATACTTTCTACACTTGGGTTCAAAGAATCAGTCTTAGAAATACAGGGTAAGAGAAGCATCCTATTTACTGTGAAAAAGATAATTTGATGTTAATAGTCTTGCAAGGTAAATATCAGACAACAGTATGATGTGGAAACCAAATATGCCAATGCTTTCCTAGCTTGCTTTAAGAGAGGTAGGGTCTTATACAAGGGTAGTAATATTTCTACTAAACTCTTTCCTGCTTTGGCCACATCTGGAATTCAGTTCTGGCCACTTCATCTTAGGAATGCAAAAGAGCAGCTGTAGTGCTCCAGAAGAGGGAAACCGGAATGGTGAGGGGACCAGAAAATGTCATATGAGGATAAGTTGAAGAAATGTTGATATTTAGCCAGGAGAAGAAAAGACTCTGGGCAGGGAGTGATTGTATTGATAATTGTTCTCAAGAATATAGAGTTGTCAAGTGGAAGAGGGACTGATTTTATTCTTCTTTATCTCAGAAAACAAGGAGCAATGGATGGAAATTGCAGGGAGGTTGGACAAGGTGATCTCTGAAATTCTGTATGTGCCAAAGATTTATAAGGAGCATCATTTCCAGAACATTTAGTCTTGTCATCTTGTTTTTGCTCATGATTAACATAAACAAACAGACCATTGGGATATTAGCTATAGATTATGCATTAATTAGCTGATGTAGAGGGAGGAGAGGAGGAAGGGAAACAGAAGGAAGAAAGAGAGCATTTATTAAGTTCCCACTTTATGCCAGGCACTGTGCTAAGTGCTTCACAAATATTGTTTCATTTAATCTTCACAAAAACCTTGGGAGGTAAGTACTATTAATTTTATAGTTAAAGAAACTGAGACAGACAGAGGTTAAGTGACTTTCTTAGAGTTACACAGCCAGGAAGTGTCTGAGGCTGGACTGAAGAGTTCAAAGAGAAGGTGATCACAGGGGAAGATGGGGAAAGTAAAGTAGAGCAACAATCACAATTATATTAATTATGTTTACAATAAAAAATTAAGACATTTTCAGATGATATATCAATTTTTAAAGACAATTTGCAAAATAATGATAATAGCTAGCATCTATATAACTCTTTAAGGTTTGCAAAGAACTTTGCAAATATTATCTCACTTTATCTTCACAACAACCCTGGGAGGTAGATGCTATTATTTTCTCCATTTTACAGTTGAAGAAACTGAGGTAGACAGAGGTTAAGTGACTTGTTCAAAGTCACACAGCTAGTAAGTATCTGAGGCCACATTTGAACTCAGTTCTTCCTGGCTCTAGGTCCACAGCTCTATCCCTGTTGTTGTTCTGTCATTTCAATTGTGTCTGACTCTTCATGGCACCATTTGGGGTTTTCTTGGCAAAGATACTGGAGTAGTTTGCATTTCCTTTTCTAACTCATTTTACAGATGAGGAAACTGAGGCAAACAGGGTTAAATGACTTGTCCAGGATAACACAACTAGCAAATGTCTGAGGCCAGATTTGAATTCAGGAAGATGATTTTTCCAGACTCCAGGCAGGGCAACAGATCTATCAATGGATACTGCCTAGTTGGCCATGATTTAAGAAAGGCAATATGGAGGAGTGAAATGACTGATGGAAAATCAGAAGACTTTCCAGATTTTAGTCATAGCCCTTCCACTTGACTATGTAATTTTAAACAAGTTACTTTCCTTCTCTGAGATTTAATTTCCTCATTGATTATATCACAGGATTATACGAGATGATCTTAGTTTGTTTCATCTCTGATATTCTATGACTATGATTAAAATCCTTGGGGCATTCTGTTGCTCAGTCTTATTTGTTCTGCTGTAATTAGACTCTTGACTTATCATGGCATTTCAGTCAAGTTGGAGACATCACTTTTGACTGTGATTAGAAGTCCTTTGGAATTACTGACAAATGAAAGTCATCCATAATAAGCCTTCCACATTCTAACTTCCCTCTGGAACCAAGCACAAGTCAAAATTTTCTTCTACTGTCAGTCCTTCAAATATTTAAAGACATCTTTGAAGACTTCTCTTCCCCCAGTTTTTTCCATTGATCTTTTTTTGTGTCATAATTACTGGTCTCTCAATCTTGGTGATTATTAAGCCTCAAGTAATGTGAGGAGGCAGTACCTCAGAGGGGATAGGGAGCTGGTCTGGAATTCAGGAATACCTAGATTTAAGATCCACCTCTG
This sequence comes from Vombatus ursinus, assembly GCF_900497805.2. NCBI lineage: Eukaryota > Metazoa > Chordata > Mammalia > Diprotodontia > Vombatidae > Vombatus > Vombatus ursinus. Next base: position 21,913,059 of record NW_020954596.1, on the reverse strand, counting down.
ACACATACTGCCCTGTTACACTGGGTGAATTATTTAACTTCTCACTCTCCAGACAACTCTCCATGATTCTAGGTTTCAGAAAAACTTGCATTAGTAAAAAGGAGTTTCCTCACCTGGGATTTCCATTTACACATACCAACGAAGTCACGGGTTCATTCTCCATCCTTAAATGATGAAATGTTGTCATTATTCAGTTGTTTCAGTCATGTCTGACTCTTTATGACCCTATTTGGAGTTTTCTTGTCAAAGATACTAGAGTGGTTTGCCATTTCCTTCTCTAGACAGTTTTACAGAGGAAGAAACTGAGGCAAACAGGGTTAGGTGACTTGCCTAGGGTCACACTGGGAGTGTCTGTGGCCAGATTTGAACTCAGAAAGATGAATCTTCCTGACCCCAGGTCCAGCACTCCATCCATTCTACCACCTCACTGCCATTTCAAATAATGAAAAAAAGCTCATAGATGCTAATTTGATCAAGAAATGCTAGTTATCTCCAATTTGAAGAAAAAAAACCATAAAGGTCAAACTATGATTAAGAAGGTAGGTTGTTGGCCAGACTAGCTCAATGACTGCTATGACACCAAGCCAAGCTCAGTGACAAGGATGGAGACCTACTATGAGTTGCATAGAAGTCCATTAAAGGTAGGGAGAAGACAAAGAACAAAGAGCTGGCACCAGATCAGAAATCATGGTGATATCAGTACGGTGTGGGGACCCAGACATGCAGACTTTGCATAAATGTGCATTTTCACTGTGATATGGAGAGGTAAATTAGCAAGTCATTAAGGAAATGACTGTTGAGCAGTACATGAGACACTGCCAATATCAACTCATTTGCATCGCTGATGGTTGAAATAGGATTCTACCTGAAACTTCTACTTAGGAGGCAAAGAATCTTTCCACAATGTGTTTATACCCTCAGGGTACAGGATTATATGTATTTAAGGGTTACTAGATTTGAAGGCTTAATAATAAAATAAGGTAGACAAAGGAAAATGAAGGAAAAGATGATCAAGTAAAATGGAATGCCTCCATGGGCTACTGTAACAATAGTAAACTGATAAATGAATGAGAATCAGCAATTTTTAGAAAGAGGCATCCTCTATTTTTTTCTTCTGAAATTTATACACTGTAATTAATCCATCTATCTCTTTTGTGCTTTTGCTGGTGGTAGAAAGAGCTCTGGATTTGGAAATAGGAGGTGTGGGTTTCGGTCCCCACTCTGCCACTTGCTTTGGATGTGATATTGAGCCAATAACTTTACGAAATCACAGAATGTGAGAATTTGAAGCACCTCAGTGACCATCTAGTCCAATCTCTACACAAAAGGAATCATCACTCTAAACTATAAGTGCTCATCCAGCCTCTGGAGGCCTCTAAGGGGAAGGAAGCCATCCTGTCTTAAGGTAGCACATTGTACTTTTGGATGCCTCTATTTGTTAGGAAGTATCTCCTGATGCTAAGGTTAAATTTGCTTCCCGGCAACTTCTACCCATTGTTCCTGGTTCTACCCTCCTAAGCTAAACAGAGCAAGCTTCAATTCTCCACTGTATGGAAGCTCTTCAAAATTTTGAGATAGCTATTATTCCCTCTCACACACCCTTTTCAACTCTCACCTAGGCTAAACATGTCCATTTCCCTCTTTTCTTGCCTCAGTTTCCTCTGAAAATCAAAGGGTTAAATGATATCTAAGGTCTGTTTTAGTTCTAATAGCCACTTCTTCATTTCTATATTTGGGGAAGAGACCATGGCAAAGGGGCAGAAACATTTAATTCTTTCAAAGATTCATCATTCTGACCCCAGTTAATCTGTGATGCCAAATACCTGGATGAGTGAGAGGGGATAAAAAGATGAAAAAGAGACATGGTCCTCTTCCTCGAGGAATTTATGACATAATGCTGATGACATGCACGTAAAATAGTCATAACATGAATGAATTTTTATTCAAGCAACAAACATTTATTAAGCACTTTCCAGGTATAATGCACTGTGATAAGAAGGCACTGGGGTAGAGAGTGGAGGAAGAATTAAAAATAAATAATACCCAATCTCTGAACTCTACAACTAGCAATCTAGTGGGGATGAGGAAGGAGATAAGGCCCTTAGGTGAATATAAGAGAAACTAAAACACATGTGCAAGAGGAGTAAAACATGATTTAATAGCAGAGAAGGGAGAAATCTTTTCTACTGAAGAAGAAATATCTCTGTATTTCTGCCTCTTATTTAATATGTGCCTGTATGCTATATATATATCCACATATTGCCTAAGGAAAAAAAAACCCAGATTTGATCAAATGTCTCCAGATGTTTGATACTGCATAGACATAATAGACATATCTGTATTTATTTTCTGCATGTGATAGCAAAGAGAATGTCCTTCGAGTCTTAGTACTGATGTCTTGTATATTTGATTACTTTTGTATTCTCCCCTTGTCTTTTTTTTAAACATGATAATCACTATATTCTGAATATTAACCATCTTGATCTTTACTTAGGTTAGTTGAACATGATCTTATTAGAATAGTTTCATTGAGGCAGAGTTTCATTCTATCTTTTAACATAATTTCATGGTTTTACATATATATAGGTAGTTAAACCAGGAGAAAATGCTATTCCCAGTTTAATTCTATTCCCTCTTTCCTTGTTATCTACAGCAGCAAGTCTGCTTCTTCATTGGGCTATCATTTTATGGACATCTATAACCAATTTCCAGGATGACTGTTCCATCATAGCTCCTGACATCTTCATCTTGGCAGTCGCTCCTCCCTAACAGGGGCCTAACACGCCATCTCTCTCTCTTCCTCACCCACCCAAACAGAGTCCTGGTGTTCCATTGAGTCATTTCTTTTCCAAAAGTCTGTGAGTTAGAATTTCAACATCAGAAGCTGTTTCCTGATTGCATAATTTGATCATATTTCTTTTTAAACATGTGTGCCTACAGATTTATTCTTTTTTCTCATTTGCATTTTCTGTATGGAATTAAGGAAGGAAAGATTAATTTTGTCTGTCTAATTTTTTCTTTTTCAAGAATTTACCAGCCTGCTTTGCTTTCTTTTTCCTATGCTTTTCTGGCTTAGCAGAATGAATACTTTGTATAGTCCTTAGCCCCCAAGTTTCTCGGTCTTTGAATAAAGGTCTTTGATCAATAAAAAGAACTCACATTTATATAATGCTGTACCATTACTCAGCACTTTCCTTTGAATGACCTCTGAAGTACATAGTGCAAGTATCATTATTTCCATTTTACAGCTAAGGAAACTGAGACCCAGTGAAGATAAGCAGCTTACCTAAAGTCACATAGATAGTTAGTAGCAAAATCAGCACTAAAATCCTGGTTTTCTGATTCTAAGCCTGGCGATTATTCTGGTTTGACAGGTGACCAATTTTCCTAGGATGAGTCCTCAAATTTATTGTCTTATACAAGTGTTTTTTAGAAAATCAATTTATGATAGATAATAAGTATTTTATGGACCAGAATCTTATTAGACTCCATGAGAGAATTCAGAAGAAAATCAGACTTAAGGGCAAGTCTACTGGCCCAGTATCTTCTATCTTTTTATCTCTTCCATTCCACTAAAATTCAGCAAATATTTATTAAGCATTTATTAGGACATGGTACTAGCATCAGGACAGCAAAGTGGAAAATAATATAAACTGTGCCCTCAACGAGCTAATAATGTTACAGAAAGGATAACCAGTATGATATGATAAAACAAATATCATATAATAGTAACAATGTAATAATATTATAATAATAATATAATTAATATACTATATGATGAGGGCAAAAGAGAGGTCTGGACAAGGTACTAAAAGAAATTAGAGTAGGAACATATTTCTTTCAGCTGTGGGGATCAAGGAATGTTTCATAGAAAAGGTAACACATGGGAGGGGTTTGAAGGAAGAAGATTTTATCAGGCAGAAATGTGGAAATGCTGTGTCCTAGGAATAGGGGATAGCCTGCAATGCATGAACTAAAGAGAACACTGATGAGATCAGGCTGTTAGGCTGTTACATAGAATGTATAGAGGGGAAATTGAATGAAATATGACTGGAAAGGTTTGTTTATATCTAAAAGCAACTGGCAGCCATGGAAGGTTTTTGAGCAGCAGAGTGACATGGTTATACTTATGCATCAGGTAGCTTTTGGCAGATTTGTGGTGAATGTATTGCAAAATGGAGAAAATGAACATGAAACAGTTAGGAAGACAACGTAGTGGTCGATCAAGAGGTGTTGAGATTTGGAACATATGAGTTCAAAGTGATGGATGTAATGAATATTTTGGAGGTAGATTCAACAGGACTTGGCATTTGAGCCTGGGGATGAGCACAAAAGGAAAATTCAAAGATGACTCCAAGGTTTTCAGGCTAGGGTGCCTGGATCAATAAGAAATAAGGAAGTTGGGAGGGAGACGTAGGTTTTGGCATGAAGATAATGAAGTTTAGTTTTGGACATGAAAAGGGAATAGCTGTTGGCAGACACAAGTTCGACTTGCAGTTGGGACACTCAGGTACAGTTGATACAGCAAGCAGTTGAAAATTTCTGGACTGAAGCTCAAGGAGAATATGGGGCTGAAGGTGAAGATTTGTGTGTCATTGGCACAGAGGCGATCATTTGTGCCACAGCAACTGTGGTGGCCAAACCACATCTGTCTAAAATGTGCTATTCCTTTAATCCAATCTCTTCTATTCACATACCTTTTATTTTTCTCATTCTCTAGAGCAGGCTAAGGGAAACAGAACAGGAGCTTATGTTTGTGAAAGCTATATCACTGAAAGTCCACTAGTAGGCACGGGATATTGAATTCATCTGGAATATAATTTGTCACTAGAAAAAAAAATCAGGATGTGTTATTTAGAGTTGAGGCCATCTGATTCACATAGTTTCAAATTCTGAATCATGTCAAAGACAAGTAAAAAATAAATGGTATTTTTAGCTTGTGGTTCAAGGCCGCAAATGGTTGGGTTACTCTCTTTAGCTCTCTTTGTCCCCCACCTCTTTTTTGTTAAATTATTCATTCTGCTGCTTAGCATAGTACTGGGCACATGGTCTACCCAATAATAACTTGACTGCCAAGTGAAATGGATCACTAGAGCAGAGCTTCTTAACCTTTTATGTCACAGCCCCTTTTGGAAGTCTGGTGAAGCCTATGGACCCCTTCACAGAATTTGGTGTTGTCTACATTCACAACTGAAGGAAATGCTAGTGTCAATTAGAGGTTAGTGAAAACAAAGATATAGTTTTTTTCCCATCCAAATTCATAGACCCTCTGAAATTTATCCATGGGCACCAGGTTAAAAACCCTGGCTTTGGGATAGAGGATTTAGGATGTTTTAGCCTAATGACCTGAGGATTTAATTTCAATCATTTTTTTTCCTTACAACAACCCTCAGAGGAAATGGCAATTATTATTCTCAATTTACAACTGAGGAAACTGAGGCAGAGAGAGATTAAATGACTTTCCCAGGGTCACATTGTTAGTAAGTATCTGAGACAGGATTTGAATTTAGATCTTTTGGATTCCAAATCTTGTACTCCAGCTCCTCTACCACTTAGTTGCCTCTATCAGTATATTAGAATGTCATTCTTTCCACAAGTCCTCCAATATTAACTATTCCTATCTTTTATCATCTTTGCCAATTTGAATGGAGGATGTGAGGTGAAACCTCATAGTTGTTTTTATTTAGATATCTTTTATTAGTGATTTGGAGGATAGCACTCATTTGATTATTAATAGTTTACAATTACTTTGAGGACTACTGATGTGTATCTTTTGCTTATCCATTGGGAAATAGCTCTTGGTCTCATATATTTGTGATATTTTTCATATATGTCTTAGGTAGCCAACCTATATCAGAAGTGTTTTATGTAGTCATTTTCCTTGAATCAACAAGCCTCCCTTATCATTATGCATTAATTTTGTTTCAACAAACCTTTTTCATTTCATGTAACCAAAATTATGTATTTTATCTTTCATTATTTCTAATTCTTGTTTGTCTTTCTAATCTTGTTTGTCTAAGAACTCTCTCCCTTGTTATAGCAATAAAGGCACCCAATCATGTTATCTTCTAGTTTTTTATGGTATGATCTTTAATATTTAGTTCCCATATTCATTTTCAACATGTTGTGCTGTATGGTATAAGTTGTTGATCTATATCAAATTTATGCCAAACTGCTTTCCAGTATTCTCAGCAGTTCTTGCAAAATAGGAAGTTCTTTTCCAAGCAATTTATGTTCTCACGTTTATTAGATACTGGGTCATTGAGTTCAATCATTTCTTTTCTTTATTTAATTGGTTCCATTGATCTATTTTTTTTTTCTTGTTTAACTAGCCCAAACAGTTTGGATGATTACAGTACAATTTATATCTGGAAGTAACTTCTTCTTTATTCCTACTTTTTTCAATCTTTCCCTTGAGATTCTAGATCTTTGAAGTAACTTTATGGGCATGAAAGATTATAATCATATTTATGGGAGAAAACTGGGCAGGTAGGGTTTATTCCTCCCAGTGAATTTGGTTATTATTTTGTTTAGTTCTATAATATAATCCTTGTGTAGTTTTTTTGGTAAAGCACTAAATCTGCAAGTTAATTTCGGTGTTATTTTATTAATTGGTGCACCACAGCCATGAACACTATCCCTCCAGTTATTTACATTGGTTTTACATTTCTTTTAAAGAGCATCTTTTAATTTTACACACACAAACACATACACACACGCACATGTCTTGCATGTGTCTTTGCAACTGACCCACAGACATTACGTCTTTTGTAATTATTTTGAACTAGACTTCATTTTCTATTATTTTCTCTTGGGTTTTGTTATTATTCAACAGAAATGCTGCTGGGTTTTTGTGGGTTAATTTTGCATTCTGATATTTTGCTGAGTTCTTCAATTCTCCCAGGTTCCTGAGAGAATTACTCATTTACTAGGATTTTCTAAATTAAGCATCATGTAATCAGCAAATTGGGATAGTTCTGTGTCCCCTTTGTGCTTATTTATCTTTTTTATTTCTTTCAATTGCCTTGTTGCTATTCCTAGAATTTCTAGAACCATGTCAAATAACAATAGGGAAAGGAGGACTTCATTATGTAATCTTTAAGATAATCATGCAAAATATCATGCATTCCCCTTTCTGTGGGAATGCACATGTGAATTTTCCATGAGAAGCTTGTTTTTCAGTGGCCAATGATGACCCTTTCATAACCAGTTCAATATATTCTTCCACAGCTTTAGTCCTTGGTAAGGTATCTTCCAATAAAAAGAAAAGAGCAGAAATACTTCATTATAATTCTACAGGTTCATATAATCCCTTCTTTTATCTATTCTAGACACTCTTTCCCCCTTGGTAAATATCGATAAGTTTCTCACTCATTCACTCGATCCACAAGCACTCATGACGCTCAAAGTATACAGATGTGCTTTGTCGTTCCTGCCCTCATGTGGTTTATGGTCTAAGATTTGGGAGACAAAGTATATACAAGAAAAGGTAATATAGGCAGTTTGTCAATAAGCAAATGAGTAAGGCATGAATAAGGGATATAGGGATTCAAAAGAAGGCAATGTTCTTATCAGCTAGGAGAGCTTTACAGAAGAGCTGAGATTTAAGCCAGGCAGAACAGCAGAAGTCAGTGGCTTGGTGGGTCAGTGGTTCAGTATGTAGGGATGTGGAGGTGAGAGAGGTTGTGTGTTCTCATTGCCTTTTGTTGGATGACAAAAGTTGTGTTAAAGTCACACAAAAAAGAAATTGAGTAACTGTCACTCTGGCCTCTCAATCTATTAAATGAATTCAGTTTCTGGTTATTTGTCTAATCTCCCTTTATAGTGTTCTTGCTGTTTTTTCTTTCCCCATTTTCCTGTCCTTTTATACTTTACTTTATCATCAAGTATCTAGTGGCGATCCTGTCTTCAGTGTGACTCAAGGCTATAATGTTACAGTGCTCCCATCCCCCTACTGCTCTATGACTGGGATATGGCACTCCATGCAGAGGAAGCAAAGAGAGGGTGTTCCCAGTGGGGAGCATGTTGAAATACAGAGTAGTCACACAGGCAAACTTAACTTCCTGACTCCCTCCCTCCCTCCCCCAGATACGATTATAACCTCACATGGCTATAAAGTTGCTTTTCATAAAACATGTTGCTGGACTCTCTAACAAGGTTTTGACTGTTGGTCAAGAAAAAAGAGGACATTGTAAGAAAAAGGAGGCTGATTAAAAGATGAATGATGAAGGGAGACTATATGTATGGTACAGTAAAAAAATACAGAAAGTCAGGATCTGGATTCTAGTTATGCATTTGATACTAACTTGCTTTGTGACCTTGGGCAAGTCAGTTAAACTCTTTGTACCTCAATTTCCTCCATTCATAATGCGGGCATTACAATAGATGATTTTTAAGGTCTCTTTCAGCTGTAAGACATTACAATTCAATAATTACATATGAGTGCCTACTATGTGCTCTATGGGAGAATTTACTAAAGGAATGATGTTTTGCTTTATTTGCTGCCACTTAGGCACCGGTTTAGATTTGGTCCAGTTCTTGAGTTTGGGGTTAAGACTTGGGGAAGATAGTTTGGTCAGATGTGGTGTGACAAGAATTTGATCTGGACATCATCACATCATTGTATCTAATTGAGCTTGTGGTTCATTATAACAATCAGATCTTCTTCACGTGCCTTCTTCCATTTGGCATTTTAGACACAAGTAAAGAATTTTACATTTATCCATATTCTAGTTTCATCCTGTTTGATTTAGTCTGATGTTCTACCAGAGGTAGGGAACCTGTGTCCTCAAGGCCGCATGTGGCCCTTTGACTGAATCCAAACTTCACAGAACAAATCCCTTTAATAAAAGAATTTGTTGTGTAAAATTTGGACTCAGTCAAAAGGCTGCACTCGAGGACCTAGAAGGCCACATGGGACCACCTCTGTAAATTTAGCCTTTTTTTTTTTTTTGGATTCCCAGTTCATTCAACCATTGGTTTTTTTTTTTCCAAGTCTTTTTGAGATATCTGTAAAATGGATAAATATCCTTTCTATACCTTCATTCAAATTATTGATAAACATGTTTAGAAGCACAGGACAAAGCACAGATTCCTGGGATATGCCCCAGTGACTTTCTTCCAAGCTGACAAACATAGAGTGATAATTCTTTGGGTTTTGCCATTCAATCAATTCCAAAATAAACTTAATACATCTTTCCATCTTGTTTAAATGTTTACAAACCAACCTTTAGTAATACATTTTAAATTATTTTTCAGAAATTAATATTAACTAGGTTCATATCCTTGCTCCTTCATTTAAAAGTTGCTTAATCTTGTGCAAATCACTTAGACTCTTAGTTTCATGTTCTTCACCCATAAAATGGGTATGATAATATTTGCATTATCCACCTCACAGGGCCATTTTGGGGAAGTCGTTTTGTAAGCCTTGGAGTATTGTACTTATGTGAACCATTAATGTTATTAAAGGTATCACAATTGCTCAGATGCTGACTCTCAGCCCAGACCTATTTGTACTCTATGATGCTACCTCTCAATTTAGCATATCAAAGTTTCTTTTGTACCATGATTCACAAAGTAATTAAATAAAATACTATAACTATCATCAAATAATTATAACTTACATGAGCACAAAGTACTTTTTGCACAACGACCCTGTACGGTATCTGGTATCCTGCACATAGAGAATTTGTGAACATGAGTGCTTGCATGACAATATTTAGTATTAGTAAGTTAAATCGTGATTTCTTCTTCAAGTCACTCAGGAACTGAAAACTCAGAGATTTCCATTTGAAAGGGGTTTCAAAAGTCATCTGGTCCAACCCCCGCATTTTACAAATGAGGAAACTAAGATTTAGGGAAGCTAAGGGACTTGTTCATGGTCACAGATAGTAAGTGGCAGAGCTGTAGGATTCGAACTCAGGTCCCTTGTCCCTAATCCAGCCCTAATTCCATGACACCATAATGCTTCCTTTAGTATCCATCATGTAAAAAGTTTTTAAGAAGAGGAAATGGTTCTCTTATGCATGAGAATTCTCTTTGGTTCATAGTAGCTAAAAATGTGAGTACCATCTTGGCCTGCAGTAAGAGAGACATAGTATCCAGAATGAGGAAGATGATAGTACTATCACTGTCCACTGTCCTCTGCTTTGGTCAGATCACAGCTGGACCATCATGTTTCCTGAGTGTCATTTTTGGGAAGTACTTTGACAAGCTAGAGTGTGTCTAAATGAAGAAATTAAATTGAAAAAGGCTATACTCGAGGTCATGCTACATGAAGATTAGTTAAAGAAACTCAGAATATGTAGGATATGGGATTTGAGTGGGTAGAGATGGCCATGATAGTCACCTTCAACTATTTAAAGGACATTGTGAGGAAGAAGAAAAGGTCTTAGACTTGTGTTACCTGGTCTTCAGCAGTAGCTATGGGATTTATAAAGGAACAAGATTTCTCTCTCTCTCTCTCTCTCTCTCTCTCTCTCTCTCTTTCTCATAAGCTCACACACACACATACATTCACACACACACTTACAAAGACAGACCATTAAAGCATAAGGCAATAGCTCTTTGCTTTTTTACTCACAAAGGAATGTCCAAGGTTTAAAATATAACCCTTGGGATTAGTAGTGCAGAGGCTAGAGCAACAAGGAAAGAGGGGTGGCAGAGCAAAGGAGGCAGTTCTAAGTCACTGGAAGGGTCAGTTGCTTGAGCCTCAGGTGCAATGGTCTTGAGGCTAGGGCAGGAGAAGGGTGGATTTGGCACTGCTTGTTTCTTCAAGTTCACCATTGTTCTTAAAATCAGTCTGTGGAATGTCTTGGCTCCTACATCCTCCATGACAAAGGAGCTCACCAAAGCAGCTGAGGGACAGGGAACTTAGAGGGAATGGATTAATTTTTCAAACTGATATGTAAGAGACCCAGAAACATGTTGGAAGCACAAGAGTGGTTTAAGAAAACTCCTCCCAAAGGAAGGGGCAGGGTATTGGGCAAGGATAAGGAGGGAGTCAACAGCAGAAGTAGCCTGCTAGAGTCTCAGAGAGACATGTATATATTCATATGTGTGTGTGTGTGTGTGTGTGTGTGTGTGTATATATACACACACACACATATATGTGTGTATATATACATATATATGTATATATGTGTGTGTGTGTATATGTGTGTGTGTGTGTGTGTGTGTGTGTGTGTGTGTATACACACTCCAGGAATTTTTGGACTAGTAGTGGGTGGAAGTTGTAGAAAGGCAGATTTAAGCTTAATATAGGTAAAAACTTCCTAAAAATTAAAAAAAAATCACAGAGTAGAATGGGCTTCCTTGGAAGGCAATGGGGTCTTCAAACAAAGGCAGGATAGACACTTGTTAGTTACGCAATAGAAAGAATTCTTGTTAAAGTACAAATTGGCAGGTGAGACCTCTGAGGTCTCTTCCAACTCTAAATTTTGTGGTTCTTCCCATGAAAGATGAAAAAGCAGAGAGGGGAAGGTATAATGTGCTTCAGAAGGTCCTGCGTGTAAAACAGCATGCAGTTTCTGCCCTCGGGGAGCTTACAATGGGGCAGGGAAAAACCACTACATAAATAAATAACTACAAGATAAGTTATATTTGATAATCACACAAAAGAGTGTGTAGGAAAGAGTAGTAGGAAAGGTTTGAATAGCAGAAGATAAATTTCACCTGGTGGAGGATGGGGGGTGAGGATCAAGCAAGAATTCATTTTTGAGGTGAAAGCTGAGATGGTCTTTGAAGAAAGAATCATGATGTCAGCAGGCTGAGATGCAGTGGGAGACTATTCAGGTAAGGGTGTGACTTGAGCTTAGAGGTAGCTATATGGTAGAGTAGATAGAGCATTAGGCCTGGAGTCAGGAAGAACTGAGTTCAAATTCATCCCTAACCACTTCCTCGCTTTGTGACCCCATGTAAGTCACTTAATACCTGTTTGCCTCTGTTTCCTCTATTGTAAAAGGATGATCATAATAGAACCTACCTCTTAGGGTTGTCGTAAGAATCAAATGGGATAATATTTGTAAAGTGTTTAGCACAGTGCCTGGCACATAGATGCTTAATAAATTAATCCTTCCTTCCTTCTTTCCTTCCTTCCTTCCTTTCTTCCTTCCTTCCTTCCTTTCTTCCTTCCTTCCTGTCTTCCTTCCTTCCTTCCTTCCTTCCTTCCTTCCTTCCTTCCTTCCTT
>NW_020954596.1:21827836-21900862 GCF_900497805.2 Vombatus ursinus | reverse complement strand
TCCTTCCTTCCTTCCTTCCTTCCTTCCTTCCTTCCTTCCTTCCTTCCATCCACAAAGGCATTAAATGGAATGGAGCAGGAGGAGTAAGTATCCCAGTCATGCTGAATTATAGAAGGTTTGTAGGAGGGTAACATCAAGGTGGGGGTTAGGTTGTGAAGGACTTGGACTGTCAAGAAAAAAAGTTAATATTTTATTTGGTAGGCAAAGGGTAACGACTGAATACTAGCAAAGGAGAGGGACGTGATTAGACCTGTGTATTGGCAGCCGTGTGAATCACAGGTTGGAGTGAGGAGAGTTTGGAGGCAGCTAGATGGCATAGTGGATAGAGCACCAGGCCTGGAGGCCTTAGATATTTATTAGCTGTGTGACCCTAGGCAAATCATTTGATCTTTTTTGACTCAGTTTCCAGCTCTGTGAACTGATCAGGAGAAGGAAATGGCAAACCACTCTAGTATCTTTGCCAAGAAAACCCCAAATGGAGTCACAAAGATTCAGACACCGCTAAAACAACTGCAGAACAACAAGAGTATTTAGGAGGCTGTTATAACAAGTGATAGGTGTTATATTATACAGGTGATAGGTGAGGATGACCTGAACTAGGATGATGAAAGTTTGAGAGGAGTTGCAGAGCTTGAGTTAAAAAACCTTTGTGACTAATTGAATATAAGGGAGTAAGGAAAGGCAGAACTGTAACCAGGGCAGGGAAATCAGGGCTTTGTCCAGGGCACTAAAATTTAGAGGGTATGAAATTTGACAGAAACATTCATTCAGCAACACTATGGTAGCAAACTCCCTTTCCTTCTTAGCTGAATTTGTCTTAATCTCTCCTTGTGTTATTTTTACATCATAAATTACAAGAGAAAATTTTTGTGGCTTGTCCTGGGAGCCAAAATTGCTAGTTATGACTGTAAGGAAAGCTTTTGAACCTGGATGACTGGGAGAATCAATATAAATAAAGAATCCTGAAGAAGGTATAAGTTTTAGAGAGAAAGAGAGAGATTTTAAGTTTATCTCACAATCTTCTCTTGAATTTCAATCATTCCATTTTAAAAATCGTCTTGCTCTCTGCTCCCTTTCTCCCATCAAGGTTTTATTATAGCAGTACATAGTGGAAGTAGTATTGGACTTGTTGGGAGTTGTAAGATCTGGGTTCCAGATCTGTTACTTGCTAGTTATGTAACATTATTGCATCTTAGTTTTCTCACCTGCAAAATGAAAATAATTATTTTTGAGATTCAGGGTTGCATAGTAGATACAGGGCTGGACTCAGAGTTGGGATGACGGGTTCAAGGATTGCATCTGGTGCTTACAAGCTGGGTCCCTCTGTATGTCACCTGACCCCCCTCCCCAGTAGACTGGCAATTTCATAAGACTCCAAATTACAGAATAGTTGCTGGTTTGCATGGGTAGAGGGAATTTTCTCACTGGTAGCTTCCTGAATTGATGAACTCACAGGTTTGAGCACGAGTAAATACATATTTATGTGTAAATATATATGGTTTTATTATGCTTTACTACTGAACACATACTTTATGTATGTGGCTATACACTCACACATATTTACAAATTCATACACACATATACACACACTCATATGCATATACACATATATACATGCACATTCACACAAACACACATATACACACACATACACACACTCATATGCATACACACACATATACATGTACATTCATACCTATACACATATATACACACATGCCCATGTATATACACACATATATAATATATTCACACATATATACATATACACATACGCACACTCAAATGCATACACACATATATATGTGCATACACACATATATATGTGCATACACACATATATATGCACATTAATACACACATATACACATATATACACATGCCCATGTATATACACATATACATACATATATGCACACATATATACATATACACATATATACACACATAAGCTCATTAGTAGGTTATTGTGAGGAAAGGGGCTTTGTAAACTTTAAGATACTGAAGAAGTTGTTATTGGTATTAGTATTAGTTATTATGAGAGTCAGTATATTTAGTGGATAGATCAGTTTTTCAGTCAGGAAGACCTAGTTTCAGGTCCTTCCTCTGCCAAATATTACCTCTGTGAGTATGGTTGAGTCAATTGACTTTTCACACTCCTCCAGGTCTGTTCTGTGTTGCAGATGAATTGTCCATCTACATGGTGGGAAGCTTTTCCATACATGGAGCTCCCTACACTCATGAAATTACAGGTCTGGACTCACACACACACACACACACACACACACACACACACACACACACAATTTTCAATTTGGTATAGCAGCTATTTTTGTTAGCCCTAGCAGTCTTGCACTATATTTGCAAGTCCCATAGAGAATCTGGCCTGCTTAAGTTTATTAAAGCCAGAGAAAGAATTCCTGTCACATTCAGACTCTGGCACTTTTAGCAGATGATGCAATGCCTAACTCACACATGGAGAATCCCAAACCTCTGCTGATATGTGGCTGTGATTCACTTGGACTTGGCTACTTTCAAGGCAGGCTGGCCTGGCCCGGCCTGGCCTTGAAGGAAGCTAAAATTGCAAACAGCCCTCTCAGGTCTTTGGATTCAGTCTCCTCAGCACGAGGACATTGGCTTCTCACACTCTTTGCTGATCTCTGCTTCTTTGTTGTATGCCACATAGCATGTAATTATTTTCAGTGCTGTTGGAAATAGTAAACCAGAAGAAGGGTTTATGCCAAGTTCTAAGCTTCATTTGTGCTCTGATTAAATGGAGTATGGGGTGGGGAACAAAGTGTCACTGTCCGGGATAATAGGCCTCTTTCTTCTAGAAAGATGGGGATGAAGACTAGACCTATACTTAACTGGTACAGGGAATTCCTAGATGAGGAAGCTCCAACTACCAATGCAGATTGGCACGTTCTCTGAAACTCCTAGTCTTAAAGAGTGCCCTAGAACACTGAGGCTAAGTGATTTACCCAGGACCCCACAGTCCTGGTCAGAGATGGAACTTGGACCCAAGTCTTTCTGACTTTGAGGCCAACTTGCTATGCACTACACCACACTGCCTCTCTTCCTTCTACAAGAGATTCAAAATGTTACCCTTTCTGGTTAGCTCACCATTGGGGATGTTCCTTGCTGCCCAAGAGACTATAATAACATTTTGTTGCTCATTCACTGTTCCTGGTTGGTTAGCTTAGCTTAGCTGTTTGACTAATCCTCATGTGGGCTACAGTTTATTCTGTCGCATGACTTGACTGCCTCCATCATCCTGGCTAAGCTTCTCACACGTGTATTGTTGGTCACAGGGGAATCATGGGAAAGATTATGGCCAGATTAGCCTAATTACATTTCTGTCCTTGGAGAAACAAATTATATCATACATCCTAATGGTGGTAGAGCCTCGTCCTTGAACTATTTACAAAATACTTTTATTGCTATTTTTTGTTTTCACAGAATCCACATTTCCCAGAGTATTCCTTTCTTCCTCCTTCTTCCAGAAAACCATGTCTCATTACAAAGAATAAAAAAAGAGGAGAGAAAAACAATTCAGCAAAACTAACTGATGCATTGAAAAGATCTGACATTGTCTACAGCATCTATACCCATTGTTCCTACCTCTGCAAAGAAATATGGGGGAGGGTTTTTAAAGTTAGTACTTACACCTTTTCATTTATCTTTTTTTTGAGGCAAAACATTCAGTTTTTCTTGTTTTGTTGTTTTTCTTTTCTATTTATGTTGTGGCCATTGGATGAGGCGGGAGTCTTTTATGACCTTCCTGCTAGTGCTCCCCACTGATCTTTAAAGGATCAGTGGTCCTGATACTCAGTCAGGACTTGGCACTATCCTCCTTACTTCTGCATTGTTTCCCTTCTACAAGTAATTCTCTTGTTCCTTTCTCCCCTTTTATTTTTCCCCCTTCTTGCCTTAAAAAACTCAGGGACAGTACTTAGCCTCATTAGTGATGCTCAGGTCTAAAGGTGTTGACATCTCTCCCAGAGCTTTTCCCAGAGATAGAAATCCCCTTTCTAAAGGGATCATCATAATATGAGCAACAATCTTTGTACTATCTGCCCAGAGCCTTAATCATCATTGAAGACAGAAGAGATCAGGTGGCATGAACTTAAAATAAAAGAAACCAACTTCTAGGTTCATTCTCTCTCTCTCTCTCTCTCTCTCTCTCTCTCTCTCTCTGTATGTGTGTGTGTATGTGTGTTTATTTCTGGAATATCTGTTTGCTAGTAGTTGATACATGGAAACAGTGTTAGAGCACCTGAACTAAAATCTAATCTAAAATCTAATCACACGATAAACAATGTTTCTAGGCCTAGTTATGTCATTACCTCTCTCTGATATCTTGGGCAAGTAGGTCAAGATTACCACTCAGATGAAATTTCATGCATAACTTTTAATTAGAATGTTTTCTGCCACTGTACTGTTCAGCAGAAAAACCAAGAACTGAGAGTTGTCCTCAGGACCATTCCAAAAACAAGTTAGTATGGTTTTTGCCGTTGGTTTTGTCTTGATGGAGCCCTAGTCTTACCAGTCCAATGTCAGTCTCCCATTAATAACCTTAGATTGAAGATGACTTCTACTGCATATCTTACCTACTTACCGTTCTCAATAGTCTTTCTTTAGGACACAACCCCAGAGAAATACTATTAATTTTCTTTGTGTCAGACAAATGTAGCTCATAACATCACAGGGCTGGAAGGCACTTTAGAAACTCTTGAGTCCAACCCCTTAATTTTTCGGATGAGACTGAGGGAGGTGAAATGAGCTAGGTTGAGGTAGGGTTTGAATTGAGTGCTCCTGACCCCAAGCTCAGACCTCTGTTCACTATGCTACTTAGAAGTCTATTAATGACCTAAAAGGGCTCGTGGTTAACACAACACAACAGCTCAAGCCACTCTTAATAACTGGAGTGATGCAGACTGTATAGAAATAGAATTTATAGATGATTAAATTGGATAAAGAAAACATTAACAGATTTACAAACCATTTTCATGTATATTATCTCATTTTATCCTTATAGAGCTATATGAAGTTAGGTTGGCAGGAATTACTATCTTTTGCAGAAGAGGAAATTGAAGCTAAGACATCATAGGATCACAGATTTAGGTCTGAAAGAGACCTTAGAGGCTGTCTAATTCAAATCCTTCATTTTACAGATGAAGAAACTGAGGGTCATATAGTTTTAAATGGCTTGCTCAAAGTCATATAGCTAAGCCATTGACCTAGATGATTCTCAAAGGTCTTCCGACTGTAAATTGAAGGGACTTTCCATTAAATCACCCCACCTCCCATTTGGAAAAAAAAGTAACATCTAAATTAAGGGCTCTTTATTATTTTGCCGTGCATAATTTATCTATCTTCATTTATTATTAAAGGTAAACTCCTTCATTTTATATGCTTTTTCAGCTTATGCAAATAGGTAATTTATCAATTTGATTATATTGCTTAATTGATAGACTGATTTATTGAGTGTTGTCAGTCTTTTAGCTGTAGTAGAAGTGTGTTAACTGCAAGTGCAATTATTTGTGCAACCATTTGGGAAGAGTTTCACAGCTAGGTTTTTAGGGAGAGTTTGAGGAACTCCCTTATTAAAACAGTAAGTGTTGAAATTCTCAAGAGAAAATCCAGGCCCTATGATTTTGTAAGTCCTTATGTCATCAATCTTTTTTTTTTTTTTTCCTGGTTGCTGTTCATCAAGAAAGCTGTGAACAGACTCTAGTCTCAAGCCATTTTAAAAGATATTTTTAAAAAATGACTATAATTTCCCTTAAGACTCTACACTTTACTCATCTTTGGTCAAAGTATGTCCAGTCCTGATCTATTGATTTGATTGTCTGACCCTTGGAAATCAATCAGTTATCTACAGGGAGAGAATGTTGTCAGAATGACTAGTCTGCTTTGGAAGGGTTAAAATGTCTTTTCCGGCTTTTGATTTCTGACCTAATCTTTTACTCCTGCCCATAGCAGCTCCTGGTATACACATAATAAATCACCTTAGCCTGTTTCTAAAACAAGGTCAAATTGTATTATTATTTTGCATAGTTTAAATGGGAGTGGAAGCTTATTTTAAAACACCAATCGAGGTGCCTTTTTTTCAATAAACTTTATCAGGGCAAAAGGACAGCGGGTAACGCTGGTTGGAGGGTGGGGGAGGGGACCAAGGGAGAAGGGAGCACAAAACTTGGAGAAGGGAGCACTGAATGCAGAGAAGAACCCTTCTATTTTTTATTTTGCCAGGGAATCTTTTTGCACTTCACAGTGTTTAAGTGGGCTTACAAAACATAAACATTTGGGACATTTAACATATAAGTGACTCCTAGATCTTTCCCTCCTGAAGCCTCTCTGTGTGCACTTCTTGGAAGACTCTGTCCCTGTGGTTGGTGAAATATTATAAGTATACGGTCCTGATTAAGCTTTCTGTTTTCCACAAGGCAGTGTTGCTTTTCTGCCCTCAATGGTTCAGTTTTTTTTTCTTCCCAAAGAATCAGATCCTATCAGGGAAATCAAAGTCAGTTCCACAGCTCAGTAGCCATTTAGGATTTCTGCGGCTCAATTAAGCATGTATAGCCTGCCACAGCTACTGAGCCTCTGTTTATTCAGGGAAAGTGCTCTGTAATTTATTTAAAATAATCCATCTTTAACAAATAAAGAGACCATTGACTGCCCATCGCTGCAGGCATCAATTTAAATGCTGCCTCCTCTTGAAGGTCTGCTTTGCTGGTAAAAGTTAAATACCTAGCAAAAGTGATTCAGTCCTTTCTTTCCTCTTTCTCTCTCCTCCTTTCTGTTGCTTTCCCTTGTTTTTGATTCCTCTCCCTTCCATCTTTTCTTCCCTTTTCTGTTCACTCTTCTCTTTTCTTCTTCTTTCCTTCCCTTTCCCCACTCTTTTTCCTCCTTTTCTCTGGATTCCTTTCACACTTTCTTTCCTGATATTTTTCTTTTTTGTTCTATCTTTCCTGATTCAAAACAATGGTGTTTGTTTTCTTTCATTTTTTTTTTAAACAGTAGCAACCAGCTAGGACTTCTTTAAAAAAAAAATAGAAAGAAACCCAGAATGGCCATTAAAAATGATTAATGTAACCCATGCTGATAATCACTGAACTTGAGGTGCAGGCGGAGCGATTTGGGGCTTAATGCTGTCTTGGAATTGGGTTCTTTATGGCCTTCAGCTAATGAGGAGCCACACTAGACTTTTTACTGTATATACACTGATTAACTGAAAATTAGATTACATTTACACACCCTGTAACAAAAGGCCTTTTCTTCTCAAACACCTCTAAGAGCCAGGACTTTTTTTTTTCCCCAAGGATTTCTTGAGTGGTTGTTCAGAAATGTTCTATTCACCAAGATGACCCTGAGTCTAGTGATTTGCTAGTGAGACTGGGTCATCTCCTAGCATCAAAAGCCTGAACTTAAGCCTTTGGGTAAGTGCTGTTGCTTGGTGCCCTGGAACAAGACCAAGCTTTTGGTTTGTGATGAAGAGCAACCATTAGAGCTCACTTACCCTGGGGAGAACAGGGAACAGAGGCCTGGGTTGTCAGTGGAAACACAAGAAGGGCTCTCTGGGAAATAACCATCCTTCACAGCTGAGGGAGGGCCCAGAACCCAGGGGGCTATAATGGATCCCCCTGTCCAGAAGTCAGAAGAGAGGCTCCGCTTTCTGTGGGGATTAAGGTATTTGGGGAAGGAAAAAAAAAGAGCCAACCCCAAATGCAAACATACTTGAAATGATATATTTATATGGATGTGTTATTTGCCTATGGAAACAGCCTGCAGCCTGGGGGGGGGGGGGGGGGGGGAGAAATCTAGTCTAGATGGAATCACTTGATCCTCCCTGTCAGGAGACTAAAGCTAGTGAGGGAAGCATTAGGAAAGTGGAAGTGTGGGAAGGGCAGGGCATGGCAAAAGGATTTGGGATGAGAAGCAGTCCTATAGTGAAAGAACACTAAACCTAGGTTTTAATTCTTTGTTCTGTCAGTAATTAGCTTTAAAGCAGCTCTCTCTCTTTCTTCCCTCCTTCCTTCCTTTTCCTTCTCTCCTCCCTTCTTTTCTTTCCCTCCATCTTTCTTTTCTCCTTTTCATTTTTCTTCCCTCTTCTCCCTCCACCTTTTTTTCTTCTTTTCCTTCCTTCTCTCTGCCTCCAATCTTTCCTTCCTTTCTTCTCTCCCTTCCTTTTTTCCTTCCTTCACTCCCTCCCTTTCTTTCTTCCTTCCCTCCTTCCTTCCTTCTTTCCTCCCTCCCTTCCTTCCTCTCTCTTTCTTTCTTCCCTCCTTCCTTCCTTTTCCTTCTTTCTTCCCTTCTCTCTCCCTCCATCTCTTTCTTTTCTCCTTTTCATTTCTTTCTTCCCTCCTCTCTCTCCATCTTTTTTTCTTATTTTCCTTCCTTCCTTCTCTCTGCCTCAATCCTTCGTTCCTTCCTTCCTCTCTCTCTCTCTCTCTCTCTCTCTCTCTCTCTCTCTCTCTTTCTCTCTTTTTTTCACCACAGGTCATGGGGATCCTACTTTTCCTTTCTCTGAACTTTTCAAATCTGCTCTCTCCAAATTTAATGTGCATATCAGACTATACTCAGATCTCTCCTCCTTCTCTGTAATGAATTCTTAGATAAAGTGATCACTTCTCTTCAAGTCTGCCACCATTTCTATTTCAGCAAAGGGTTTCCAGAATAGCAGTATTCCATCTCACTTCCACTAACTTTGAAGAATGAAATCATCAGTAAGGCAAACCACTACTTTCTGAGAGAGAGGGAGAGGGAACCTTAATAAATGAGCATTCCCTTTATTTCCATTTTCCCTCCACAAAATGCAGTTATACATACATACATACATTCATATACATATGCATACATGTGGATATGTAATAGTTAGCCTTTTAGAGCACTTTAAAGGTTGTAAAGTGCTTTATGTATATTAATTCATTATGTATACACATAAGTATATTGTGCATATGCATGTATGTATAAATACACATAAATGCATGCATTTATGTGTGTATATATAATAGCTACCATTTTACAATGCTTTAAAATGTTCAAATCGCTTTATATGTAATATCACACTGTGTATAATACATTTAAACATATGTATATATGAGCATACATGCATGTATATTGTGTATATGTATACATAACATAGGTATGCAATATGTAAAATACACAAGTGGATACAAACACATTTTATATATATACACACACATTGTGTTTATATATATATACACATACATACATATATACGTGTGTGTGTGTATGTATACAGAGGCAGCTAAGTGGTGCATGGTTAGAATGTTGGGCCTAGAGTCAGGAAGACTTATTTTCCTTAGTCAAATTTGGTGTCAGACTCTTACCAGCTGTGTGACCCTAGGTAATACTTAACTCTATTTGTCTCAGTTTCCTCATCTGTATAGTGGACTGGAGAATGAAGTGGCAAACTACTCCAGTATATTTGCCAAGAAAACCTCAAATGGGGTCACAAAGAGTCAGCAATGTCTGAAGTGACTGAACAACAATGAAAATGTACACATACCACACACACACACACACACACACACACACACACACACACACCCCTTTCTCTGACTTTCCTTCCTTAGGGTATATATGTCCAAGATCGGTATTTCTGAGGCAAAGATTTAGTCCATTTCTCAGGGTTAGATCACCTCATAGCTATACCACTAGTATGTTAGTATGAATGTCTTTGCATAGCCCCTCCAACAGTGACAGTTTCTTTTATTAATCATCTCTGTCAATTTCCTGAGTATAAGGGAAAACCTTAGAATTGTTTTAATTTGAATTTCCCCTATTATTAGTGCTTCGGAGCATTTTACATGATTGTTTGTTATTTACATTTTTCCTTCTGAAGATTTTTTGTTTAAACCTTTTAACCACTTATTTATTGAGGAATAACTATTGGTTTCATATATTAATATAAATTATGCATACATCTTTGCTATCAGAATTTTATGAGATGTCTGATGTGCATATTTTCCCTAACCAATAGTTTTTCTTCTTTTGCTAGTTAAATTAACTTATTAAAACAAAGGTTCATAATTTTTATAAAATTAAAATTGACCAGTTTATCTTTTATAATCTCCTGTATCATTCATCTGTTTATAAATTTTCACTTAATCTATAGTTCTGACAAGTATGTCTTTCTTTAAAATTTCAATGAGATTTTCAAGAATACAGAGTTTTTTTTAGAACCAATACACGTTAGCTACATGTTAAATCTCATCAATCCTGTATTTTAAGCTGTGGTCCATAAGTCCAAATTCTTTTTTAGGTGGTGCAGTGGATAGAGCACTGGTCTTAGAGTCAGGAAGACCTACGTTTAAATTCAGCCGCCATGGTTTACTATTTGTGAAGCCTTGGACAAATCATTTAACTTGCTTGGACCTTAATTTCTTCATCTGTAAAATAAGGTTGCATTAGATAGATTCAAAGGTGACTTCTAGCTCTATGTCTAGGCTCCTATGTAGAGCTCCCCTGTATCTGAACACACACAAACACACACACACACACACACACACACACCCATCTATCTACCCATGACTCTGACATGTCCTGTTCTTTTTATAGCCAAACTCCTAGAAAAAAATCATCTATAGTTGTTGCTTTCATTGATCATCTCCCAATCATTTTTCAACACCTTCTAGTCTGACTTCCTACCAACCATAAAGTGAAACTGCTGTCTTCAGGGTTACCAACAATCTGATGTTTTTTTTTTTTTCCTCAGAGTTCATTCTTTTTGATCTCTCTGTAGCTTATGGCATTATTGACCACTCCCTTCTTCTGGATACTCTTTTCTCTTTTAGTTTTCATGATACTAATTGTCTGACTACTCTTCAATTTCCCTTTGCTATATGATCATTCTCATCCTGCTCCGTAAATATGGGTGCCCCCCAGGTCTGTCTGTCTATCTCTCACATCTCTGTCTGTCTCTTCCTCTCTCTCCCCCCCCCTTATTTTCTCTATCTTCCTTTGTCTCTCTACTCCACAGATTCATCACCAATTACTTGCTGAACATTTCCACCTAGATGTTCCACATGCCTCTCAAATTCAACAGGTTCAACACAGCACTTATTATCTTCTCATCACCAAATTCATCGGCTTCAATAATCAGCATATTTATTTAGAGTTTTCTACTTTCTTCCTTTGAAATTTTCCATGTTAAATAGTTGATTCCTATGCAAGGTGATTCCCATGAAAATGTTTTAGGGGCTTTGATTTTTTTTTATTGTTGATGTAATCAATAAAAGCCTGATTATGATGTTCTCCTTATCATGATTTCTTATGAATCATTCCTTTCCAACTTCTATGCCTTTGCTTACTCTGTTGCCTGTGCTTGGAATGGCTTCTGTTCCCATATCTGCTAGTTGAAATTCTAATCATCTCTCCAGGGTCATCTTACATATCATCTCCTTCACAAATCCTTTTTTAATTCCCCTAGAGAGAAATCATACTGCCTTCCTTGAACTTTGTGCAACACTTGTTAGCTCTGTTCTGCTCTATTCACACTCTTCTCTATATTATATTTATTTTGTAGTTATCACATTTTCTGTAAAAATAAAAGATGAAGCCATATTTATATTTGTCCTGTGTACCCCTTGTCTAACAATAAGCACCATGAACTTAGCAACTGTGTCTTAATCATTTTCTTTCTTTGTACATAACACTGTGCTTTATCTATATTAGTTAATCAGTGGTTATTGGGTAAATGAATATTTTACTCAGCTTGTTCCTAGCACTTGATAATTTTAAAAGCAACAACAACAATAAATCACATTCATATAGGACTCTGAGGTATACAGGGAGAAGTTTTGAGTTATTAAAATTACTTTGGAAATTCCCAGAGGCAATCCAGTCTGTTCCTAATGAATTCTGAGCCCAGTTCTTTTTCTATTTGTAGAACCTCTCTAAAATATGTGAATATATATGTAAACAGTTACATGAGTGCATGACTTTATACAAGTGCATCTATGTGTATCTATACAAAAAATAAGATCAACCATTTGTCCTACAATATCTCAACAATGGGAATATTTTAATTCACTTGTTTTTCCTATGTGGATGGTCCTCTACTGAGTGGTTGCATATTTCATTCAGGAGGATTTGAAAACTTCTGGGGCTTGATACAAACAGCACAATGCCATCCACAGAGGAACAAATAAGAGGCACATAAAATCTTTAGAGAATCCCTTTTTGATTTGGTCTTTGCGCTAGACAACCTTTACAGCAGTGATGAACAGCTTTGATGACCCCAAGGAGCTTTGGTTTTATTCTATGTGTGCTGTTTAGCAAGTGAAGTAATCTTGTATTTCTGTTTTCTTGTCTGTAAACTGAAGATGGTGGACTTAGTTAAGGTACCTTCTAGCTCAAATCCTATGTTGCTGTGAATTTCTCCATATCTCAGGATTCCACATATATCCATCACTCTTTGAAATTTATATGGTATATTGGCCTCTTATAATAGGTATATCATTTTTCTTTTAAAAATAAATATTGATATCTTTTGTTTTTCCACTTTCCCTTCCCAGAGAACCATCATATGATAGAGTATTTTTGGAAGAAAAAGAAAGGAAAAAAACCAACAAAATCAGTATGTCGGACAAATCTGAAACTATATGTAATGTTCCCCACCCAGGGACCTTCAACCTTTGTAAAAAATCGGGATAGATATCTTCTCAAATTTCCTCTGTGGGGCCATGCTCGTTCTTTGTAATTCTGCAACATTCACTTTCAATTGTTCCATGCTGGCTGTTCTTTACTTTAACATTGCTCTAACCACTGTATGTATTTTAAGCTAGTGTTATTATCTAGTTTCTGCTTGAATATCTTCAATATCAAAGAATGCAATAATTGGTTTATACAGTATCTGAAGTTTGTTGAAATGATTTGTTCTGAACAATTTTGGGGATGGTAATGTAATATTATAAGCTTTATTTTACAGAGGAGGAAACTGAGGCTCTTGAAAATTTAAGTGACATGCCCTGTATCAATAACTTTCTATTCATCCTAGTTCTCTTCTCTCAAGCCACAAAGAATAAATAGAATCCTTCTGTTTTCACTTTGTCTTCTGGTTCTAAGAAATCTAAGAAAGTTTTATGATTTTTGAAACATTATGTCTAAGCTCTTTTTTTTAAAAATCATAGCTTTCAAGTAGTACAGTTATTTTTAAATTATTTTTCCTTGATCTGTTTTCTAGTTCCCTTGTTCTTGATATTAGCTACCTTACATTTTCTTCTTTTTTTCAATCTTTTGACTTTGTTTTCCTGATTATTTTATAATTCCTTGTTGTCTCATGAAATAATTATTTTCTACTTGGTACATTCTAATTTTCAGAGGAGTCTGTTGCTTGGAAAGGATTTGAATTTCTTGTGCCAAGTTGTTAATTCCTTTTCCAGTCCTTCTGTCCCTCTTCTTTATTTTCCAGTCAGTTCCGTAGTACTTTCATTTTTTCATATCTTTGCCACAGCATTTTCATTTAATTTATAAAATCATTTTGAATCTTAATAAAACCTCTTCTTTCACTTCTTCTAAGAATTCTAGGCTAACTTGTAGCTAAATTGTGTTTTTATTTGAACCTTTTCTTGTAGTTGTTTTAGAGTCACTCTCTTCTGGGATTGTGTCTTGAGCATCCCTGTGACCGTGATAGTTCTTTACGGTGGGATTCTTTTAATTTTGTTTACTTATTCTCTTGACTTTACTTCCGACCTTTGTGTTTTGCATTAGAACTAGCCCTTGTGCATTTCTGTAGGGAGTATTTGGGCTGTACTTAATCTGCTTGAGTTCTGTTGCTATTTTTAGGGGGCTATTAAATGTATTATTTCAGGATCTCAAGGGCAGCTCAAAATGGTAACCTGAAAGACTTCACTGTGCCCAAACTGGTCTGATCTGGGAAAAGTCTGTGTGTTCCTCTCCTGATTTAAACGCTTCAATTTCCTGATCTGAATTTGGAACTGAACAATACAACTGTGGGTTTGCTTAAGTTGTAGTAGTATTCTTCTGGACTCAGTCACTGTTAGCCAGGTGGAAAGCTCTGTAGGTTCAGAGAACTGGAACTTCCTTAGTCTTCTTGCTCTAGTTATCCTGTTGCAGGCTTCATACTGGACTGGGGTGAATATTTGAGACTTCTCTGTATTCCCAGATTAAGAACCACACAACTATTGCTTGCTGATCTATTTTCTTCTTGTTCATTACCTGTCTGAGGGCATGAGATGGCTTTTCAATCTGGACAGTTCTTCTTCCTGGGTTTTCAACCCCTGGCACAGGAACTCATAATACTGGGAATATCTTACTTTAAGAACATCTGATTTACAAAATTTAAACTTATAATGGACAAATTAGGGAATTAAATGTACATAGTCTGAAGCTTTGAAGTGAGGGAATTTTCTTACCATGTATTATTAGATGACAGCATCTCTTAGAAAATTGTTTACCTTGCAGCCCAAAATTATTAGCTATTTTATTACACGAATATCTACAGAATCTGTCATATGTTACATGCAAGAAAGAATCTCCCAGGATAATAACTCCCTCCACAAAGATAATCAGTCTTTGACTTAGTAGATAACTTCTGGGTTATTGTTTATGGCACAGAAATTACATTTCTTATCCAGGACCATACAGGTAGTGTTGTAGACAAGATTTGAACCCAAGTTTTTCAAACTTCAGTCCCAGAACTTTGTCTACTATGCCATGAAATAATTTTTATAAGCCATTGGAAATGCCCAGACTAAGGATCACAGGACATAGAGAGGATAAATGATTTCCCCAACAGCACCCAACTAATAAATAGCCAAGTTGGGAGTAAAACTCAGGTCCTCTGATTTCAGTTCCAGGATCCATTCCACTTTACCCCTGGGACCTGTAGGAGCGGTGAAACTAGGATCCACAGGCATGAAATAAATTCCTATGGTTTGAGGGAAGGGAGAATGAAGGGGATTGAAGGATCTTGGAATTTATATAATGCTGCACAGCAGGCCTGACAGTATTGGGGCTGAACTGCAATGCCCAACATTCTGTTAATGACTCCAAGGTTGACCAAAAGCCAACCTTTTATATACTAATGTCCTTCTGATACTGTCATATGCCTGTAAGTCAGGGAGTTGGTATCCTTAGAATTGAAGTTGATGATAACCCAAAGGGAAGGGACCCAGTAGTGGCTATAACACAGTGACCAGGCTACATCACAGTAAAAACAGGGAATTATAAGGGGGACAAAGTATAAAGTATATCATCATAAAAAAAAAGATAAGCGCTAAACAATGAGAAAGGACTGGTCACATGGTTAGAATGTGGATAACCTTAGATAGCCCTGTCCTGGCATCAAAATGTCAAGATAATTTGAGAATGGCACCCGGCATGTTGGGTGAACTCTCATGTGGCAAGAGTATTGAAGACATGGCCAAGAGTTGTGCAGAATGTGCAAACATATGAGAGTTACAATCATTGTTGGTAAGAATACCCGCATTGATCATATCACAAATGCATTGGGTACTACATTTGGAAGAGTGGAGTTTTCTAGTTTCATACTGGAGGTTAATGGGAAATTACAACTTGCTTTCAGCAATCTTATAGGTCTTTTCTCCTTTCAGTGGCTTCTTCCACTGTTTCTTCTGGGCACTCTACCCACATTCCAGGCCCTTCTTCTAGTATTGTCTGTGTCTTTCTGTCTTCTGTTCCCCATCTCTAGTCCTTACCTTCTGTAGCTAAGCTCTTTGCAAGTATTTAGTAGACATTTCCTCCTCAGACAAATCATTGAGGTTTACCAGAAGTGTATTTTGAGAGTCTCCTTCTCGAATTCCACCTTTTTATTCCTCATTCCAGTTGTGGTTGAGTGGAAAGAGAAGTGGCATTGAAGTCAGAGGATTTGAGTTGAAATTCCTCCTCTGAGGATTACTTTCTGTATTACCTTCAACAAGTCATTCAATTCCTTGGACTTCACTTTCCTCATCTGTAAAATGAGAGGGTTGATTTAGGTGGCTTAAAGTACCTTCCAGCTCCAAATCTATGATGCTATGATTATAACCACCCACAATATTGAGGAGGGCGAGGAAAAAGGGAGGGTGGCATGTTGAGTTTGGATCTTAATTAGAAAAACAGCTATTAGGTTAGAAGGTACGATGATTTTTCCTTTGATTCTTTTTATTTACACTTATTTTTCCTCTTTGTTCCCTGTGTTATTAGTACTGAGCAATATGTTCAGACTTTATAAAAGAAAAATAAACACTCTTTTTAAAAAGGCACTTTCCAATGACTCATTTAGGAGGAAATCTACTTATGAACTAGAATATTGGGCCATTGACTAATTTGGGCTATATTTATTTTGTTTTGTTTTTTTTCCTATCCTGAATTTAGTGCCTGTGAAAGTTTCTGGATTGATAACTTTGGAGATGTGAAGCCCCCTTTCATCCCCTCCCAGTGCCCAGGAGAGGTTGTGGCCACCAGTGCCTTCCCTGCCCTGCCCAGTCCAGTTTGGCCACCGCTGGCCACAGCTCGCCTTGAAGCTGACCTGGACTGACCACCTCTTTGGGTTTGTTGGGCTGTTCAATTTCCACATTCATCCAGTTCACTGGCCTTTTTATGTGTGATTTTTGGTGACCGTGAAATTGAGAAATGAAGAGGGCAGACAAGTGCCAAGGGCAGTGTGGGGAAGACTCCGTGTGAGTTCCCCCCGCAGAGTTTGCCAATGTACTTTATTCCTGCCCTGATCCTCCTCTGAGCAGAGCCTAGGGTTGTCCTGCCACAACAAACTCTCCTTTGGGGGAGAGGGAGAGGAGACAGGCAGGGAGAAGCAGGCTGGCCAACCAACCTATGCGACCAAATTCCAGAGCAAAGAGCCTGGGGTCTTCCCTTCTTCTTCTGCCCCTCCATTAGGGTGTGAAGAAGGAGGGAACCCAACCCCAACAAAAACAAAAACAAAACACCCACATGGAAACAGAGAGTTCAGTGCCCCTGGGAATACATGATGTCTTCTAACATTGATCTTTGTCTCCTAGCATAGCACTGAGGGTTCTTGGGGTTCAGGGCGCAAGAAAGCAGTCTTTGTTGGTCCTAGGTGTCTGAGATTTAAGGAATCTTTGTAACATGAGTTTAAAATGTTACCTTTCATTTGCTGTGGCATAAGTAACATACCTAGAGAGGAAAGGGGGTGGGAGGGATGGTTGTTGAGGACAGAGGTGTGTGTGGGGAGAAAGGAACGTGCTGAATTTAGAAATTATGCTGCATGAAGCATTGGCAAGCCTTCAAGTGATTTTTATTCATTAGGACTATTTTTATGTGAAAAGGAACCTGCAAGCTTCCAGGCTTTGCTGCTTGGCCTCAAGCACAGATTTGGGTGAGCTTGGGTCCAAAGTGAGTTCAGCTCAGTGGGTGTTTATGGGTAGGGGGATATATGTGCCTGTCCTTAAGTGTTTATGTAAAACTCATTGTGTCTTGTTCTTTATCAGCTACTGCTCATCTTTATCTAAGCCTCCCAGGACTCTTGCCTCCTTAATGTGACAAGATTTTTAATTAATCACCTGACCAGGCCTCTGCTAAACTTGCTAGTGTTTTTAAAAGTAATTTTATTGGATAGGTCTTTTATTAGAACATGTGTAAAAATACCAAAGCCTCTGATTAAAAGAAAACTTTAAAAGCTCTGTAGTTTTTAATATTTAAAAAAATGCAGAATTTTTGGTAGTATATTAGCTAAATAGAAAAGGGTACTGGAAGCATTTCTTTTAACTTTGGGGGGCATTTTCTTTCCATTTCTCCTGATAATTTCCTCCTGATAAGACAGAAGCTCTTCAAGTCTCAGTTTTCTGGGAGGAAATCCTGGTGAGTACATAGGATCCTAGATTTAGAGCCAGAATTGTTCTTAGAGACCATCCAGTCCAACCCTCTCATTTTCTAGATGAGGAAACTGAAGCTCTAATGGTTAATACTTATCCAGGGTCATGCAGGTAGTATGTAGCAGGGCCAACATCTAACCTAGGTCCTATGATTCCAAAGACTTTACTCTTTTCACTGCTGTATTTTCTAGGAGAAATGTTTGACTAAACATGCACATTAATAAAACAAATAATCATTGAATAAATATTATTTTCTCATCTGATTATAGGAAAACGCTTTTTTTAAATTAAATTTTTTGGATATCTCGTGTTTTCATATCACCTTCATTTCTCAATGTTTCCTTTCTCTTCTCCCTTACTCACTGTGTCATCCCTTATAAACATCCCTTGTAAAAAGCGAGGATAAAAAAAAGAAGTCCTATAAAACCAATCAATACCTCTACATATCAACTATGTGTGACAGTGTATGTATATTGTATACCCATAGTCCACTACCTCTGAAAAGCAGGGAGGGCGATGCAGGGTCATGTTATTATTCAAACATGCCTTTCTGTACATTACTTATCTCTTGTGTCTTGATTTTGCTGAGCATTAGTAATATTTCATCATCTACATTATTAAGAGTGAAGTATGGAAAGTAGTGAGTGTAAAATGTAGTTGGTTGATTTTGGTCTGTTTCTGAGTGTTTGTTTTTTAATCTTATTTTCTCTGGTGAATTTACAAAGTCTCTCCGTAAGTCATATTTATCTTTGGTGATGGCAAAGTGCTTCAGAAAAACTGGAAGACCTCAGAAATTTTTGGATATCTGAACATATTACTATGCATTGGAGTAAACTGGTAAAGACAATGTTTGGGGGAAAATTCTGCTCATCTACTTCCTCCCTTCCCCCATTATCCCTTCCCTAAGGTTATTGCCAAGTTTTTAGAAAGTTAAAACAAGGTGCTGTGGGTTTGGGTGTGCAAAAATGATTATGATCTATTAGGACCCATTTGTGATGACTTTTTGTTAAAAATGGGCATGCCTATTTAAAAATGGGCAGTGAAAGCCCTCCCAAAGGCAAACTCAATGCCAGTAGTTCCATCATAAAAGAATTAACTTATCATATCTGAGAGGACCTTCCTTAATTTGTACCTTACCTTCTCTTTTCTCATTCCCACATGATTCTCCAGGTCCTAAAAAAAACATTCAAAATCTGTTTATTAGAGCAAAGATCGCCCTCACTAATGTCTTAATTTTGAATGCTTCACGAATCAAGAAATCAAGTGATTTTGTCGGTGAGGGTGCTCACTCCATGGATTCAGGTTACAGCTATTTCACAACTTAGTAGGCGGCCTTTGTGAGGAGCCATCATCTCCCTCATTTTACTCATAAAGAAGCAGAGAGGTGACTTGAACCATTGTGATGCATTGATGAAAGGACAAATGGTCATCCCCAGCACAGTGCTTTGGCCACAGCAGGTGCCCAATAAATGTTGGCTGAATTAATGAATCAGCGAGGTCAACAGATGTCAGTGGAATTAGGTCCTAGGTGGACCGGAAGGATTATCACACAATGTCTGATTCTTTAGGCTGAACACTAATTAAGCTCAGGTCTTCAAATGAAATAGAAGATGATGTGA
Organism: Vombatus ursinus; assembly: GCF_900497805.2. Classification (NCBI taxonomy): domain Eukaryota; kingdom Metazoa; phylum Chordata; class Mammalia; order Diprotodontia; family Vombatidae; genus Vombatus; species Vombatus ursinus. Next base: position 21,881,400 of record NW_020954596.1, on the reverse strand, counting down.
GCAACTTTGTGTGGCAGATCCTAAACATCTAGCATCTGTAGCAGCTACATACTAATTAATACTATAGAAGAGACCCTAAATGATCTTCAAATAATAGAGATTGTTCCCTACTCCCTCCCCAGTTTGTCACCTACAAGGATGAATTAATTAATTGTTTGGTATTATGGGAATGATAGAACTATCCCATTTTATAATTTTTAATAGAGAAGGGGAAAACCAGTCTCTCATATACCCTTTGAGGGAACAGATTTTTTTAGATCATACCTAGGGCTAGATATGCTCTTGCAGACTGAAATTCTTCATGGAAAGTCAGGCCAGAAGTTATGGTAGACTATCTAAAATGAGACTTTTTTAAAAAATGGAGGAAAAAGAAGAAGAGAAAAAAAGAGGAAGAAAGGGAAAAAGAAAACAAGTTGATGTATTGATATTTTTGTCTTTAATTATAATAATTTAATTATTATAATTTATATGCCTTTAATTATAATAATTTCTGGAATCCCCTTTCCCAAACTCCCTCTCTCTTTAATTGTCTGCTATAATAAAGAAGACTAAGGAAGCAAAAACACCCCATTTAGTGACCACATCTGACAATGGCATTTTCCTTGAGTAGCCCCTCACTTCTCTGTTATCTCTGTTTTCTAAGGCCATCATTGGTTTTTAATTTAAACAATTTGGCTTCATTTTAGTGATCTTTTCATTTAGAGCATTGTAGTCATCCATATTTCATTCTGTATCAATTCATGTAGATCACTATACTTTACATCAGCTCATATGTCTTTATTTTATATGTTCTTTTAAGAAAGAATGTTCCTTACCCTCCACTTCCCTCTCTGCTCAGCCTATCTTTTATTTGCATATGAGGCAGGTTAGGTTTTTGTTTTCCCAGACCAAGACAAATCCTGTGTAAAGAGATCCACTTGGGTCTCCTTTTCCTCCCTGTTCCAATTTCCCTCTTCTCTTTCCTTCCTTCTGTCTTAGAAACAGCTCTCTGTATATGGATATATGTATGTATATCCATACATACCTAGTTGTGTATATGTGAACCACTGAACACAGTTCCGTGTCTGTATCTGTCATGGCATCTTGTGTAATTTTAAACTATTCATGGCAAAAAGCACTGAGGAAATATTTCGATATTTTATTTTGTCCTGCCGTGTATAATGCCTTTTCATAATTAATAAATAGTTGAAATAGTGGAATTTAAAATTTGCCATATCCCTGAATCAGTTGAGAAGCTAAAGATATGGTCTATTGTTAGAAAATCTGAGAAAACTTGCCTATTCCTTTTTTAGGTTTTCATAAAGGATATCCTTGAGGGATACCTAGACTATTATCATACTCTATAGACATGAGGAAGTAGTCATATGTATTGGTATGTGTTTGATTAAGTCCAGGCATTCTTCTTGACTTCTTGAAGAATCACTGCCACGTCCACATATGATACCTTAAATACTAAGATGACAGAGGTGTTATTCTTCCACTAATTATTTGTTGTAAGAAGGCAGTTTCTGGGTCATTCTGGCCTCTTTGTTGTGGCATTGTTTTGCATTTGTTAAACTTTTTTTTTTTTTTAGGAATAATAATAAAGTTAATATCTTCATTTTTTTATACTTCCTAGTTTTCTAAGTTGACATCTTGTTTAACAAAGGTTATGGTGTAATTATCGCTATTACATTAAACATGTTCTTTTCATGCTTATTCTTTCTTCTGATTTGGTATTAGTAGGAAATTAAGAAATATATGAGATAAAATGGGATAGAAAAATAGAGACATGAGAATTGTGTCATCTTCCCCCATAATGTTTTGCAAATGAATTTGTACTCTAGACCAGTATTACATTTAGCTGCCATATCTTTTTGCTTGCCAAGGAAATTAAGTGTTTGTAGATAGGAGATGATTTCAGGCTTCTTTTGACCTCCTTATGTGGTCGTTAATTAGTAATAAATGAGGAAACAATCCAAGCAATACGATTTATTCGCAAAACAGGCATAATAAATGGGTTAGCGAACTCTCCAGTCAGTCCAAAGACCCTGAATACAGAGTGAGACAGATTTTTATGTACTAAAAACAATTCATCAAATAAGACCAATTAATTAAAAGAAAAGAATTAACCAGGATACAAAATTAGGTAATCTGATTTCTAATGGAAGGAAAGATTAGGGATGTTCTAAGTTAGGAGGGAGTGAGTGAACAGGTCCAATTCCCTGAAATCAGAAAAAGAGGTGGCCCACCCATCCCTACCCCACCTCCTGGTGACTGTGTTAAATCAAAGGAACATGGAAACAATACCTGATTGACCAGTATGGGGCCAGTTCTCAGATAAGACATGGGTTGCTCCAGATATACAATTGTGAGAAAACTCTTTGCATCAGTCTTTGGATCTGACTGCATTTCTGGTCAGCATAACCTGGGTCCTTAGTTAAGGGCCTCTAAGCTGTAGGTAGAGGTGGTCCAGCTTCCTAGCCACACAGGGCTAGGTTAAAACAATGAAACAAAGATTTTTCACAAGACAGAAATTGAACTAGACCCAAAATTGAATAAAAAGCAAACTGAGCTAGTTCCAGAATTGAGGTACAAGATGAAGTCAGTTGTGGTTCCCTTAATTCCCAATACCACTTGTCATTTTAATTACCCCGCTTAATGTAGTAACTTTTGCACAATTTCTCCCTTTCTCTCCTTTCCTACAACCCTTTCTCTCCCCTCCTTCCTTCCCCTCAATTCTCTACTGCCTGCTATTTGTTTTTTTTTTTTTTGTGAGGTAGTTGGGGTTAAGTGACTTGCCCAGAGTCACACAGCTAGTGAGTGTTATGTGTCTGAGGCTAGATTTGAACTCAGGTTCACTTGACTCCAGGGCCGATGCTGCTATTTGTTAAAAAAACCAAAACCAAAACCAAAAAAACAAAACAACAGCAACAGCAATAACAACAATAGCAAAATAAACCTACTTTTCTTGTTCCATAATTTTTCTCTACCTGGCTATGCACTGCTCTGTCTTGGGTAATGCATGAATATGGGTGTGTGTATATATATGTTCATGTGTATGTGTATCTCTCTTCTGACAAATGAAATTTTAATATTTCATATCTTGCATACCTAATAGTTTCTTTGCTTAATGTGTATGAAATGGCAAAGGAGAAGTGGAGAAACGGGATAAGGAAAATTTATTGGACACAAGGTCCAAGAGTATAAGATGTATATATACTATACTTTTTTCCTAAAGACAAATCTTTTCCTATATGGCCCCACTCCCGCCCTGCTTTTTAAATTTTTCCTGTAAAGCTTTCCTAGATTTAACCAAATTCAGTCAAAGAGAAGGGTTTAATTATATTTTTCACAGTTCTCAAAATTCTACTACCAGTAGCTTTTTTTCCCCCTAAAGCAAAGCTGAATAATCCCACAATACACTTGAAATATCTTTCACTTCAATGGAAGCATAACATTAGTCACTTTAGATAGATGTCAATGAAAGGCTAATAATATGACATATCATGAACAAATAGGAAATTAATTTGATCCTCATTTTTACCAGGTTTGTAACCAATGGATCACCTGGGGTTTTCCATAAGCTGTCTTATATAAAGGGGATTCTCGTTCATATTCTCTCTGTGTCTCTCTCTCTGTGTGTCTCTCTGTCTCTCCTAACCCCTTTCTTCTTCCTGTCTTCTTTGCCCATTCTGTGTTTCTCTTCTGTCCTCTCTCTTTTTCCTTTTCCTTTTTTTCCCTTTCTCTCCTCACTTCTTGCCATCTGTTGATCATTACTGTCTAGTCTCTACTGAGATCTTATGATATTTAATATTTCCTCCCCACTTGAACAAATAAGCAATAATAACTGTGAGGTAGTTGACCATAGGAGTAGAAAGAGATGTAACATGAAAGTCTCAGTGTACACCTTGGTTTCTGAAAGTTAACTCCATTATCTCTGTGAGGTGAAGAAAAATACTCATATTTGGGGACCTGGAGAGTAGGTACATTAAATTATAATGGATTTTTGAATAGAAAATTAACCTTTTGAAGATATAAATATCAAAAAGAATTAAAAAATGCTATATATAATTGACACTATTTCCACCACTCAGAAAGCTTTGCCCCTGTATTTCCTGAATTGAAGTCACTTTCCAGTATTTTGAAAAGATGGGAAGATACTTTCCAAGAAGTTATGGAAAGGAAACAAATGTTTTTGTTCAATTGGGGACATTCTTACAAAGCGTCCTCTCAGTTTAAAGCCACATTTCAGACTCTTTCTAGGATAGGTTTGGATAAGGGTGGTTCAGGTTTCCTGTGTAGGTGGGGAAATATCTTCACCCATTTCAAAAATAACGAGAGGCTTTGGCAAGGATCAGCTTATCTTCCTGCTTTTTCATATAGTCAAACCTACTACTGGTCATGATCAGGGAATAGATGGTTTTGTTTAACAAAAAATTCCAGTTTATTGAGTCCTTGAATTTTTGAGTGGCCTTGGGGAAATTATTTAACATTTCTGGTCTTTGGTTGACTCGTCTATAAAATCCGTATTTTATTGGAATTGGACTATATGATCTTAGTAATACCTTCCAACTCTAAAATTCAATGATGTATGAATGTGTCATGGATTAGCAACCTATGGCATGCTTGCTAAATATGGAATGAAAGATCATTTTTAGCAGGATCATAGCATTTAAGTTCAGAAAGAATGCAAGAGGCCATCTAATCCAATCACTACCACTACAAAAATTCTGTCAGGTAAGTCATATCTGTTCCAGTGTGGTAAGGCAGAAAGAATATGGGGTCAGAGGACCTGGGTTCTAATCCCAGTGCTACCTCTGTGACCTTGGGAATGTCACTAAACCGCTTGGGGCCTCAGTTTCTTATCTGTAAGTGAGAGGTTTGGATTAGGTGACTTCTAAGGCCCTTCCTAGTTCTAAATCTCTGATCTTATGACTATGGTGATCCAGCCTGTCTGAAGACTTCTCGTAATAGGGAATTCATAACCTTCTGAGACAGATCATTCCATTTTTTTTTGCACATCTCACATTGTTAGGAAATCCTTGCTTATACTAAGCTGAAATCTGTCTTCCTTTTAATTTCTGCTCATTGTCCTACCTAGTTTTGTCCCATAGGACCAAGGAGGATATGTCTTTCATACGACAACCCTTTAAATATTTTTTGACTGCTATCATGTTGTCAGGAAATTGGAACCCTGAAGGGGAAAGAGAGTTACAGTGGTTCCTACTTGTAAAACAATAATACTTTCCCACCTGTGGTTGTGCTGGGGACTGCTGAAAAGAACAGCTGAATGCAATTTCACAGTGAATGTCTAGGGGAATCAGGGAGTAGGCAGAGGGTTGGTGAATGTGGGATTGGGGTGAGCCTAGAGGCTCCTTAGGGTGCTGAGAGTCTGGCAGAATAGCAAAAAAGACAGGTGGCACTGAGGTGCTGAGGGAGGTACTAACGATTATAAGAGTGTTCTGGGATTGCATTTAGTATGAGAGTGGAAAGAGAACATGAAAGAATGTGGAAGCTAGGAGGATCCAATGCTGGGAGATATTCCTGTGGAGATCCTTGTTTATGTGCATGGGACTAGTCTTTATGGTCTGGTTGCTAAGAACCTTATCCCCTCCCACACGCAATGAGGAATGGTGAAAAGAAGACATAGAACATGGGATTCCTAACCTGTAGTCCAGAAACTTTTAAAAAAATTCTTAACTGTATTTCAATATAACGTACTTTATTTTATGTCCAGAGTCAGACAGCTAGCAAGTGTCTGAGACCAGATTTGAATTCAAGTCTCCTTGTTGTCTGGAGTTTTTAAATACATTGACATTGTGTTCATTCATTCAACAAACTCTTACTATAGGCTTACTATGTATAATGCATTGTTCTAAGTGCTGGGAAAGATATGGGAACTGTAAGGAACTTTAGATATTATCTAGAATCTTATAATTTGAACTGAAGGAGACTTTAGAAATCGAATCCACCTCCATGCACAGACATACAACTAGCATAAGAGTCAGGACCTGAGTCCAGGTCTTCCTGAGTTCAAGTCCAGATTCAATTCATTAAACTGAACTGTGTTTCTGTTACTGATTCACAGTCATTGTGCTACAATATAGAGTAAAAGAGGCTAGAGAATGGGAAAAAATATACACATCATAGCCTGAAATATTAAATGAGTATAGACTTTGATGAAAGTGACAGAAATGAGCTAATTTCACTCACTGCAGATGCATAGTTAATTTCACCTGGGCTTAATTTGTGATCTTATTGATGTAGGTAATTCCTGCCACAATGCAGATCACAACTCATCTGTTTCTTGCCTATCCTATGTGACTTTTGCCCTTAACCTTCCATAAGTGTCCCCCAGAAAGTCCAACCAGTACTCTAGAAGGGTCTTCCCATACCTATACCATACCTCTTGCATTATTTGGATACCAGAGGGGAATGATGACCATCCTTTGGTTATCTTTTGATCTTCATGATGGGCACACCTCTTTGTTTTGTCATATGTCTCTCTAATAATGTCTTTTTTTAACCAGTTCTGCCAATAGTTCTTTGTGAATTTCACCCTGAAACCTCCTCATGCTCACCATGCCCTTTGGGTGATCCACAATATGAATTCTTTGGAAATTAGGATACTCTATGACTCGCAGACACACAGCATTGCTTCTCCCTTCAGACTTAAGATAGGCCCTTGTTTTGTAACTTGACTATAATTATCAAGTACTATTGCCTGTTGTAGTTACTTCTTTTATTCCTCTAAACTGTAATCTCCTTGAACACAGGGAAGAACCTTATCCAAACTTGGTATTTTTCCAACAGCTAGCACATGCTAGGTGCTCACACATAACTGCTTAATAAATATTTGTATCATATTATTATTATTATTATTATATTTGATTGTACTCCATTAAGTTTAGGTGTCAGCTATCATCAGAGACTCACAGATTACACAAGTCTCGGATGACCTTAGAATTCATGTAATCTTAATGTATCTGTAAGCAGGAAACCTCTATAGTTAACTGTTTGGCATGCATTTAGTTATATTCTTTTTTTTTTTTGCTGAGGCAATTAGGGTTAAGTGACTTGCCCAGGGTCACACAGCTAGTAAGCGTCAAGTGTCTGAGGCCAAATTTGAACTCAAGTCCTCCTGACTCCAGGGTTGGTGCTCTATCCACTGAGCCACCTAGCTGCTCCATTTAGTTATATTCTTGATATTGATAAAAAGAGATCCTTTCTAGATTTAGTTGCTTAGTAGGCTAAAAGGTAGTTCAGGTCATCATCTCTTCTTGAGTTGCTTAAAGTATCACTATACAATTTTCATTCAACAAACATCAAATATTATGTATAGAACATTGTGCCACTTGCTGAATGAAGTACAAAGATTCGATTAAGATATATTTAGAGCTGGAAGGGACTTGAAGATGTGGAAACCGAGGCACAGAGAAATGAAGTTACATAGGTATGAGATGAATGAAAAGCCTAGGAGACAGAGTTTCTGGGTAATTAGTAATTGATCTATTAATTAGGCTAGGTGATAATCAATAAATTGATGGTTAGTGGTTTCTTTTGGTAATCAAAGACCCATAATGGAGACACTGAATGCCTTAAATATTTTTTTGAAAGAGAATGCCCTTGACATGAGAAATCAACCTTGATTGGTGAATAATTAATGAGGGGGTAGGCATTTAAATGAAGAGATGGGCTAAAAGCCCTCAGGTCCTCCTGTTGAGAACGTGACTTGACCATGAGACTTAGCTACCCCCAGAAATCTTGGTCAGGGGAGTTCATCTCTATCCAGACCATCTGATTGGTTTTCTCTTTCTTGAGCTGGGTTACCCTAAACTCTAATAAAGGGTTGCAAGGACCTGGGCTTAATGCTTTGGGGCTGGGATTCACCTAGATTAGATTCTATTTACACTCTAAACAGCAGTAAGTTCTCCTAGTTGGGTGGGGTTGTGCCCAAGATCATGTTTTAGTAAATAAATGCTTTTTGAATGAATGAATGATTGTTGAAGAGGTGATTAATGAACTTTGAGCTGCTTTCTAACATAAAACTTTTATGATTTTATGATCAGAACTGGCTACACGGAGAAAATAGGGCTTGAGTTAGACACTGAATATTGGGTAGGGATTGTCTAGGATGAGAGGAGTGGAGAGGATGTTCCAAGGAAGGAAAGTCTGGGCAAGATTGAGAATGAGCATAGTATTCATGGGACCGTAATCATGGCAGTCCCAGGTGGTTTCCCAGATAATCTGTTGTACTTTTCTACCCTACTTGTAAATAATGAAGAAATGGCCACTTTCCCACCTGGTTATTTAAAATCCCATACTTCACTGCCTCTATGCAGAAATGCATTCAGTGTCAGGCAGTATGCTAATAGAAAAGGATAACATTGGGTAATGGGCCACACCTGTAGCATTACTAAGCCATAGCTTGACATTGTGAAGGCATGTGGGTGGCTTGGATGGCTCCAGGACTTAATTTGCTTAATTTATTTTGTGTGGCCAGTTACTTGGCATAGGTTTTCCTTTCAAAGGTAGTGGTTTCAACTTTTCCCCTGAATATTAATGTTATATATATATATTATCATGCTTGTGTGTGGGTTTTCCTCATTTCTTTTTAACCCAGCACTGGCTTTGAATGAGCAATAAAAATGCTTTAAAAGTTTAGGTTTTTCTTGAAATACTTTTAGCTCCCCCGAAAAGAGCTCCTAAGACTGAGAAGAAATGGGCTTTATATTTGGAGACCCATCCAAGTTCAAGCCCTTCTCTTTCCACTCAAGCCTCTCTGACCCCTCTTCTTGATTTATTGCTATTGAATCACAAACAGTGTTTGTATTAGAAAATGTTACAGTATAGCTAAGCCTCCATGCCTCTGGAGAAGAGAGGACCTGAGAATGTTTCTAAGTCTCCACATCTAAAACCCTGTAGCTCTTTAGTTCATTTATTGATAATCTCAATATATATTATATTATATATGTTATAGTATTAATATATTACATTACTGCATATAATAGAATTACAGAACTTTGGAGCAAGGAGTAACCTCAGATCAGAATTAGTGTCACAGATTCTTAGAGCTGGAATGGTCTTCAGAGGAAAAAGACTTCAGTCTGTACTTGAGCTAGAATCTCCTCTAGATCATACTACCAAGGAATCATTCAGCCTTCAGGGAGAAAAATTCATCTGTACCTGAGCTAGAATCCCTTTTAGATTGTGCCACCAAGGAACCATTCAGCCTTCAGGGAGGGGAACCCAATCCTTATCCAACCCCATCATTTTGTAATGAACCCAAGTCACTCTCCCAAAGTCATTGAACAGAACTAGTGGTCTCCTGAGTCTCAAGTCAGTACTCCTTTTACTACACTGAGCTGACTTGGTTTAAGTATTAGGCTAAAAATGACATGAATGAGCCGTAAAACATGATAAACAGGCTCTTTGAAAATAAATTTGCACAATGTATGGTATTAGTTTGATTTTGTACATTCTTGACCTATTCATCAAGTACAAAAGATCTTAGGTCCTTTCATAATAAAAAGCCACATAAGGCACTTCAATGAGAAAACCTTGATTACTATATTCCTGAGGACTGAGAGTAAGATATTTCTTATATCTATCTTCTTTGATAGATTCATACCACTTAATAGTTTGGTGACCCAGTGGATGGTGTTAGACTTGGATTTAGGAAGAACTGATTTCAAATCGTGCCTCACACACTAGCTTCGTGACCCTGCTCTGTACCTCAGTTTCCTCATCTGTAAAATGGGGATAATAGTAGCATCTCCTCCCAGGATTGTTGTGAAGATCAAATGAGACAATATTTGTAAAGCACTTTTCAAAATTTGAAGCACTACATAAATGCTGGCTGTTATTTCTACCAAAGTTCATGCACTTATTATGTCTCATCTGAACTATTAAAAGCCTTCTAAAAAGCCTTGGCCAACCCATTTTTCATGTCACATCCCTACTCAGTAAGCTCCAGTGGTTTCCTATCTCATTCAGGGTCAAATAAAAAGTTTGACCTTTAATGTTCTTTATAACTCTGGGAAGTCCCTTCCCAGCTTTCTTGTACTTTACTCTCTTAGACATGTTCTACAATCCAGTCCCCGTGGTTTCCTTGCTGTTCTTTACAAATAGCACTTCATCTTCCACCTCTATGCCATGACCCAGGCTATTCTCCATGTCTAGAATGCTCTCCCTCCTCACCTCTGCTCCAAGTTTCCCTGGCTTTTTCCAAGCCTCAGATCAAAGTATACCTTGAGTAGGAAGCCTTCCCAGGTCTCTCCAGCCACTAGTGCCATTCCTCCCAAGATTATCTTCCATCTGCTCTGTGTTTATCTTGGATATAGGAGATCTTCCATGTGGTCAGTAATTAATAAATGCCTGTTGAATGGAATGAGATAGAATTATTCTTCACCTTAGATTCTACAGTGCCTAGCACAATGCCTTACAAATGGTTAATATTTAATACATGTTGGCTCACTGATTATTTGAAACAACTGCAATTGGACAAGGTCAAGTTAGGTGGTTTTGAATCACTAAATTATAGTCATATATAGAAATGAGTTTAGTGATTATATTATAATTATAATTTTATAATATAGTTATATAGAAGTAGGTCCAACTGAGTCTAACTTCCTCATTTCTCAGATGAAGAAAATTGAGGTCTAGAGAAATGAAGTGACTTACCCACTGGACAAAAAAATGACATACACAAATTCGATCTACTAATTTATGTCAGAATTTTGTCTAAAAACCAGATATCCTGATTTCTCCTTTAAGACTCTATTATATCACTCTGCCACTGAATCCCAAGTGTGTGCCTCTGATGGAGTTGGACTCAGGATACCAGAGTCCTTCCTGAATGCATCCTTGGTGGCCATGACTCAGCCTGACAGTTTCATTCTACTTTTTGCAAGAGTAGAGGATTACATTCAGAGAACACCCCAGAGAATGTAAGCAGTTTTATGCGTTGACCCCTACTGTCTCAAGAAAATTAGGTTAAAGTTTCTTCTGGTAATAAGGACAATGATCTGCCTCTAAGATAGTGGGCACTTGCTCATCAACTGTATTAGAAAGAATGTGACTTTTTACCATCATAGAATTTTTAGAGCTGAAATAGACCTTGGAGATCAAACCCCTAATTTTATCGATGAGATCTAGAAAGGGGATGTGACTTGTCCAGAGGCACACAGCTAGAAAGTGGCAAAGCTACAATTTTACTCTGGGGCTCCTGTATTCAACTCTGTCCCTCTCTTCCTCCTTCCTTTTATTCCTCCTTATTCTCCTCCCCTACCTCTCTCTTCACCTTTCCCTGTTTCTTTCCCCCTTCATCAGTGTTTCCTTTGATATACAATATATAATATTTACTATTTATGAGATTTCCCTGAATGTGAGAGCTTAATTTAAAAAAAAAATCTTATTTGGTGATGGTACTGACATTGTATTAAAAGTCAATATGACATAATATAAAGGGCTCCAGTTAGTAGGACAAGAGGCTTGGGTTCTAGTCTTAAATGGATAATTAATTTTTTTTATGATTTTGGACTAGCCACTCACCAGACCTTGGTTTTTAATCTCTTCTAAAATAGAATGTTTAGGTAGATGAGCTCTTGAAGCTCCATTCAGGTCTGAGGCTCTCTGCCTGTATATTTTCCTCCTGAATATACTGGCTTTGTTTAATGGGTCTTCCATGTATCCTATCATTTTTCATTGTTTGAGCCAAGTGGTCTCTTGGTTCCCATCAGAGAGGACTGAAAGAATAGCCAGGAGATGAAGAAGTGGTTTTGATTACCGGATGCGTTAACATTTTTCGTCTGTGCTGACTTCCCCTCTCCATTGAAGGAATGTAGCAAATAATGAACAGGCCTGACTATGTTAAGTAAATATTTGTGTGAATTCTCACAGTGAGCATGTAAAGTGCTCCGAGGGTCCAGGAAGAACGTGTCCCCATGCACTTGTTTTGTTTTTACATGCGTGTTCAAGCTATACTGACCTGGCTTCCACCCTTTTGCTATTTCAGCTCCTTTAAGTTTGTATTCACTTGAAGTTTCAAGTGAATGATATAGTAGAGATTTGTTTTTGTCCATCTTGCCATTGCTCCTGGAAATATTCAATGCCAGGAACCCCGTGTTCATTGGATCCTTTCAGGTGGGTCCTCAATACCAGAAAACTTCTAGTTTTGATTGAGCTTTTTGAACATGTAATGAACCAGAAAAATTTTTGGATTATGATTCTGAATGCTGATCATGCTCACTCAGATAATTTTGAAATTTGTTGTTATTCAGTCATTTTTAGTCATGTTTCATTCTTTTTGACCCCACTTGGGATTTGCTTGGCAAAGCAAATTGGTTTGCCAATGATGGTTTGCCATTTCCTTCTCCTGCTCATTTTACATGAGGAAACAGAGGCAAACAGGGTTAAATGACTTGCCCAGGGTCACACAGCTCGTAAGTGCCTGAAGTCAAATTTGAACTCAGGAAAATGAATCTTTTCAACTTCAGGCCTGGCACTCGATATATCCACTGGGTCACCTAGCTGCCCAACTTTGAAACAGTTTCTGAATTTTTCAGGAGTTTGAAGTTACCCTGCAAGGTCATATAGGATAATGGAGAGAGCCCTGGACTTGGAGGCAAGAACTCAGGCTCTGATACTAGCCACATGACTGTGAGCAAATTACTTAAGTATTCCTTGGATTTAGTTTATCAATGTAAAATAGTAGTGAAGGCAACTATAACACCAGTCTCATTGGGTTGTTATGAGGATTGTACTTGATGCATAGTTAAAACATATATAAAATCCCCTCTGGGGCTACTTTCCCAGTTCCCATTAACTCTGGCAGTTTGGGTCCTCAGAAGGAAGCTGACCACTCCTCTCAGAGAACTTGTGGTAACCTTAAGGAGCTGGTGCTTCTAGTACTGTTCAGCGCATGAGCCCCTATCCAGCGTATTTCCCTTTGATTATAGCATTTATATAGTGCTTTAAGGTTCACAAAATGAGTTACACACATTGGCTCATTTGATCTTCACAACAACCCTGTGAAGTAGGCGCTATTGTTATCTCATTTCACAAATGAGGAGACTGAGGCTGACAGAGGTTAGGTGACTTACCTAGGGTCACACAGCTACCAAATGTCTAAAGCGGGATTTGAATTTAATTCTTCCCAATTCCAAATCCAACATTCTCTTCATTTCACTTCTTAAACAGGTCTGATCACTGAATGGGCACTGCCTCAGTCAAAGGAAGAACTCAAAAAGACCTTAGCTTAAAAGGGCCAAGGTCTCCCACTGCCTCCTGGGCCATCTCCAGTCATCCTGATCTGTATCTGGTCACCAGACCCCGATGGTTCCGGAGGAGAAAGTGAGGCTGGTGACTTTGCATAGCCCTCCCTCACTCAAATCAAAGTTAATTGCAAGTCATGTCATCACCTCCATGATGTCATGGTCCTCTTTGAGGATGAAGGATAAACCACATTTTATCCTACTTGATTTTCAGTCAGACTTAATTAGTTTTTACAGGTATATTTACTAATGTGTTGCAGTAAGAACAGTGGATATAACCTATCTCCCCAAACTGGGGGGCACATTTTCCATTTGTACCCCCACCCTCTTGCTTCTCTCAGATTTAAGTGCAAGGATTTGCCTCCAGTCTGGATGCTCCTGATGCTTCACCTCTCTGCTGCTGGTTTGTGAGCTTTGCAATTAACTCATGGTGTTATACGTAGCCCACAGGGCACGGCAGATTCCTTTGAACAAATCCCAAAATATTTCCTGTGTATCATCATCTGCTTTCATCCAATGAGCAAAACACTTCATACCTCCCAAATCAAGGCAGATAGGTGTTAGAGAGGATAGAACACTGGGCCTGAATTCAGGAAGACCTCAGTTCAAATTTGACCTTAGATACTTACTAGCTGTGTGACTCTGGGCGAGTCACTTAACCTCTTTCTGCCTCAGTTTTTTCATCTGTAAAAAAAATGGGGATAATAATAGTACCTAACTCCCAGAGTTGTTGTGAGGACCAAATGAGATAACAATTGTAAAGTGCTTGGCATATTGCTTGGCATGTAGTAAGCACTATAGAAATGTTAGCTGTTATTATGATTCACTGATCGATTCAATGGAGAAGTCTGGGTCTTCTGTATGTAACTGTGGGGTGGGCTCCTATACACACATATACACATACACATGTTATTATAAATGAAATCCTTTCTCTTTGACAGGTAGGGTTCCCATAAATATGGTTAGCTAAAATACATAGGTAGGGGTTTTCTATTGCAATGGAACTTTTAATTAACTGGGCATTAATGTTAACCAGTGTTAGAGTAAACATAGTTATTTCAATAAACGGCATAGTTTAGGCAGCATGGAACTGTAAAGGGCCCTGGCTCTGGACTCAGAAGATTTGGCTTTAAACCATCCTTCTGATGCAACTTGGGTGACCTTGGGCAAATAATTCACTCTTCTGGTACCTCAGCTTCCTTATCTGCAAAAACAAGGGGCTTATACTAGACAGCTTTGGGGGTCCCTTCCATCTTGAGATCTATGAACCTATGAATAGCACATACTGGGCTAAAACAAAATACTATTTTTAAACTCTTCTCAACCTGAAGAGAATGGTTCTTTCTCTAGGATTATAGAATTCCAAATCTGGAAGGGACCTAGAAAAATCATCTGTAAAAAATATGATAGTACTGAATAACATACAATGAGAGTCAGTGATAGCATGTGAAACTAGATTTTATGAATTTTATGACTACTAATCTTGTGCTGGAGTTTCACTGGCTGCTGGGTGATGCCTTGGTTTATGTGGCTTTATGGACCAACCAGTAAGTCTTTTCCCAGGTGTGTGTTCATTAAATAAATTTTTATTGAACATATACCATGTATAAGGTACTGTTAGGTGTGGTGGGGCATACAAAAAAGAATAAGACTCTACCTGACCAAATGGTGTTTATAGGCCAGAGAGGAGAGAAGATGCATACAAATAATTATAATTCAAAGCAGAATATGGAAGTGCAATATTAGATAATGATGATAACTATACCTCACACTTATACAGCACTTCAAGTTTACAAAGACTTTCCTGATAACACCCTTGTGAGGTACAAAATTTTCTGTTAATTCAGAGAAATGAAATATTTCTTCCATTCAGGAGAAAGCCTTCATGGAGGAAATGGCATTTGAAATGGGATTTGAAAGACAGGGGGAATTAAGGCAGGAAGAATTTATAGGGGAGACCATTCTAGGTAGAGAGAATATTGGGATCAAAGTCACGGGGGTAGAAAGTATGTATCTGTTTTGGGGAATGCTAAGCAGTCTAGTTTGAATGGACTGTAGTGAATATGAAGGAAATAGAGGAACATCTGATTGGAAAGGTGGGCTGGCCCTCCGTTATTGAGTATGTTGAATGCTAGGCAAAGGTATTTAGGTGTGAATAATTGATTCTCATTATATGCAATCTAGCTACTTTTATATTAAAAAGATTTTTTAATATGAACATAAACATGCCACTCTCTGAAATTACTAATGTTTCTATATATTTTAAAGAAGAGTTCAATATAGGACAAAATTAAAAAAAATTGTAATGCCTATGCATAAATCAACTACTTATTGTCATAAATTACTCCTTAAAAGAATTGTTTTTCATATCCATGAAAAGAAGATAAATTCAAACTTTCTCCCACTTATGTTGTTAACAGAGCAGTAACTAGAAATTTTTGTGTCCAAGGCAAATGCTACAACTCTGCCTAAGGCAAGTGGCAAGGGTAGTGGCGGGATGCCCCTGGGTAGAGAGAAAAACATTCTAACACACTGGTACAAGGCTGCTACTTGTAAAGCTTCTGTGAAGGGAGGGCAGCAAGGAGTTTATCCCAGACTGCTTGTCTTGTTCAAGGAGGACTAGCACCTGTGGTATGGGGGATTGCTGAGTTCTTTTCAGGGCTACTCATCTGCCTTTGGTGTTCACCTGGCACCAACTTTCACCTGTGGCTCCAAGAAGCTGTAGCATGCACAACAGCAGCCACACCTTGGTAAAACTGTCTTGGCAGATGGGCTAAGCCAAGCTGAGGGTAACCTACAGGTCTCAAATCAGTGTTAGGGAATGTCTACCCCAATCATGTGAAGACTTCCCGTGATGGAACAGGCAGATGAGAACAATTTGTTTCAATAGCCATGAAGGTGCTTGAAGCAGGACTGGGGAGTGCAAAGAGCTTGGTCAGACACTGAAGACATCAAGGTCATCCACTGCATGCTGGGCCATCACCAGACCTCCTGACTTTTGTTTTTACCACTGGATTATGATGGCTTGTGGAAGAGTGTGGTGTTACTGACTTTGTATGGCTCTGGCCTCACTGAAATCCAATTCACTCACCAGAGATGACATCACATTACCCTGTGATGTCATTGGTCCTCTTTGAAAATGAAGGAGAAACAGCAGTAGCAAGAACAATTATTCTTGATTACTAGGTGCTAAGCTCTTTTGTTTCCATGCTGTTGAAGGGTGGCAAGTATTGTTAGTACCTTCTAAATTCAGTGTTCTGGGGAAAAATCCCAATCTCTTTGTTCTACTTACAGTTCTGGGTATTGAGAGTGTTTGAAAGTCGCTAGGCCTCACCTACGCTGCATACAATTTCCTTATGGGCAAGGCTTTCAGTAGTCATTCTTCTGGGAAGCTAGCTCTTGTATTTTGCAATGTTATTAAAAGAGTGCCTTTTAACTCAATCTCAGAGCTAATCAACTTCTTTTGAAATAATAGGGCATATAATTTTCCTTAGACCATTCTAACTGCCGTTGTTTAGAGAGGGCTCTTTCTTTGGAGAGTAGTGTAGATGGGGGTGACAGGAACGATCTTTTTGCCTCTAATTCTGAGGAAGCTGGCAAAGGATGCCAAACTCTTGTGACTAGGTGGAAAATCATGCATGACTATAAGAAAATGGGTGCAGTGAATTTAACTTTTGTGAAACATAGGATCTGTCTCCGCCATTACAGGACCAAATATTTCAGCTTGGGTTTTGTATCACATCTCTTTGCTTACTCCTCGGGATCTTTTTGATCCTAGTATAGAATTCTGTTTCCAGACCTTCTCTCATTCCCTCTCCCCCACAAAATTGGTTTGCATCTCTTCAGTTACTGACATCATCTGCCTTGACTTGGTGTTACATAATGGACTGGAATTGGTGGCAGCAAGAACTGAGTTTGAATTCTACCTCAGTCCCCTGCTAACTTTGTGAGCTGGGACAAGTCAACTGACCTCCCTTATCCTCCGTTTCCTCATCTAAAATGGGGGAAAGGGAACAAATATTCCACTACGTGACAGGCACTATGCTAAGCACTTTACAGATGTTATCTCCTTTGATCCTCATAATAACCCTGTGAGGTAAGTGTTAATATTTCCATTTTGTAGTTGAGGAAACTGAAGTAGACAGAGCCCAGGGTCATATAGCTAGGAAGCATCTTAGGCTGGATTTTAACTCAGGTCTTCCTGACTCCAAGCCAAGACCGAAGTCCATTGTGCCACCTAGTTGCTTTAAAAATGGTGATAATAGGGGCAGCTGGGAGGCGCAGTGTATAGAGTACCTGGATTCAGGAGGACCTGAGTTCAAATCTGGCCTCAGACACATAACACTTACTAGCTGTGTGACTCAGGGCAAGTCACTTAACCCCATTGCCTAGCTAAAACAAAAATGATGATAATAATAGCACCAAAGCCAGTATAAGGATGGAATGAGACAACAGATATAAAGTGTTTTACAAACCTTCAAATGCTCTATAAATGCTAGCTGTTATCATTTTTCCTTAACCTGGAATAATTCAGCTTGTGTTATGGAAGACCTTCAACCTCATCCAATAGCAGTCCCATTCTTGGCTGTTCACCAAGGTGGTATCAGGAAGAGCAGTGCAACAGCTGATAATCACTTTTTAGAAAACCGTTTTAGATGGAAATGTTAGGAGGAGTAGAAATGAAACCCTTTGTCACATGTGTATGATGGGGGGTTATCTTCAGGACCATTCCACTTTATTTCAGGCTTTCAACAGATGCCATCAGGGAAAGGATTTTTGTGAATCTTCACTGAGATGCTTCCACTCAAGGCTGAGCTGAGACATGGGGAAATGAGGGCCACATAACTGACCAAGTGCAGGAGAGAATACTCTGTTTAGTCAGTGAAATATGAGAGTTTCCAGAGGTTCCCTGCTGTTTCCTAGCCATCCATCAGCAGAAGTATCTAATCATCGATGGGACATTCACCCACACACCTGGATGGTGCCAGAGGAAGAAGTTATAAAATACAGATTTACATCAAGGCTGCCAAGTCTGCCTTAGGGGTGGCTTACTCTTTGGCTCAACCTGAAGGAAGAGGCAGGGCAGAAAGGATTGGAGGGAACCAGAGCAGATGCCAGCAGGAGGAGGGAGGAAGAGGCATTTAGCCAGGATTCAGATTACTTTCAATCACAGGGATTCATGTAATTGGTGTTCTTCAGCACACACCCTCCTCCCTAAGAAAATCCCTAGTGAGTTGCCACCTAGCTCTATCGTTATTGGAACATAGGACAATTTAATTAGCTCTGAGAGGCTGTATGACACAGAGATATTGGAGGCTGTTCAAATCCTGAGCTGTATAAGGATGACTCACCCCTCACATATTACTGAAAGTAAGCCGGGGGTCCCATCTGGGCAACACAGTTTGAGATTTGTATCCTTGCCATTCCTTTCCCTCACAAACATACCATGATACCTTTCCCTTCTCCATCGCTAACTGAGAGAAGACATACTTTAAGTGAGGTTAAAGTAAAAAGTTGTTTAATTTTGCTGAATTGTAATTAGATTAAAATGCAATTTATAACATAGGAAGTTCTATAGAAAGGTTATAAAATAGAAAGGTAATTGATGTGTACTTAATTGCACTTTCTTTAAATCTTATGTTCACTGAATGTTTGGTTCTGAATAGCAAAAGAAATAATAATTCAATTAGTAGAGGCACATATTGAGTTAGTGACCTCATTAAGTTAGCTCAGTGAGTAAAAGAGGAGATGGACATCAAGAGAATTTAATGGCTGACTGTGTAATGTGTAGCATGGTAACCTTGCTGTGTCTTCTATGAAGCAAGAATAAGAATGATGCCTTTTGGGAGGAGGAGGTGAGTGATGTTTTGGGAAAGGTAGGTGATAGAAAAATAAGTGATGGCAGTAAAAATTTATGAAAAGAAAAAAAAAGCACTTTCAGATCTTTGGAAGAAAGACATTATGGAAGTTCAAGATTAAATAATCAAATATGTACCAAACCCCTAGTGAGAGTATGTACGTGCTGCATGCTGTTTAAATATATCAAGAAAAAAAATAAATATGACTTCTTTAAAAAATTAAAAGCAAATTTCTGGCAGGGGCCAGATTATTTTTGATGTTAGAAATCTACTATGTGATTAATGGGAAATCTTGTGAAATTTTATGTAAAACAGCTTTTATCTAAGTGTATACTTCAAAAGGGCAGGCTGTTAACTAGGACAAGGAGGTCAAGTAGACAGAAATCTTATTGGAAAGAGGTATGCGTGTGTCCTAGCTATTAGTGCACATGCAACTTGCCAATGAAGACTTTCTAGATGAAACAGAGTTGTAAGGAACCAAGGAGATCATGGGGAAACAAATGTTCTTTGCTCTTATGCATAGGGACTTTGAACTTCTGAAACAATGTAAATGAGAGAAAGCTATAAGTTTCTTCTTAAAGTGGAATAGATAAAGTGTTATTTTATTATTTTATTAAATAGTTGTTCAGGTAATTACTTTTTATGTAATTTTTAAATTTCATTATACTGTCCTCTCCAGAATATCCTTCTATGCAAATGTGAACATGTTGGGCTCAATTGATAATTATGCTTAATATTAACAAAATGTATTTTTATAAGAAAGGTACAATTAATTGGATTGTTTAGAATAATCCAAAACTCACTTATCCAGGCCTAGACAAAGTCTTGTATTGATCCATATAATTATAAACCAATGTTCCACCATGCAACAAATTTATTACCAAATTACCAAAATTTAAAGCATGGGGCTTAGGAGAAATTAAACAATCTCTGAAAAATTAACTTTGAAAGTTTGAATGTTACAGTGCACATATTGCACATTTGCATATTTCCTTAGGTTAATACACTAAGTCTTTATGAAAAGCTTGCCAAAATGCCAATACCTCTGGAAGAGAACTTATGAACCTACTATCAGCACTGACTAAGCTTATCATAACACTTTGGTTTGCTCCAAACCACTTAGTCTGCATTATAGTCATCTATGTAAAAGCCTTGCTAGGGCAGGGACTGAGTTCATCAAAACTTCTCTCTCTTTTTCTTTTCATTTTGTAATTAATTTATTTTATACTTAAATACTAAAACTTGAATACACAATAAGAAAAGAAAAAGAGACATAAACTTAAATACTAAAACTTAAATAGAAAGTAAGAAAAGGAAAAAAAAAGCATTGCCAGGTACACTACAGAATGTAAAAGAGGATTCAAATATATATAGCAATAAATTTCCATTTCAAGAAAGCCTATATAATAAATATTACACATTGTTTTCAGAGCTGTCCATCTTTTCTTTGCATTCTTGTGAGTTTTCTTTTGTTCTCTGCTGTGCCCTTTTTGCTTTATTCTTTTTTCCCCCTTCCCCTCCCCACCTCCAAGAAGGCAACAATTAAGCATGGATATATACACACTCACATACATACATATATGTGTGTATATATATATGTATACACACACATATATGCACACATTTATACACATATACATATACACATAAACATATATATACATATATATGCACATATACATACACTTACATAAGCATACATATTCTTAGATATCTATAATCAACTCATATATAGAATATACATTCATATGAATCTATGTGAGACCATACTATATTTGTCCTCTGTTTCTTGGAGGGTGGATAACATCTTCCTTCATAAGTCCAAGTCTTTCCATATTTTTCTAAGTCTACCAACTTATCATTTCCTACACCACAGCAATATTCCAACCTTATATTGTCTAGTTATTTTAAATAGTCTACAACAATATTGATTAATATGGCTGACATATAGTGTAGTTTCTCAATTTTTTTCTTTTGATTAAATCTATTTTAGCTTTAACTTTGTCTGAGATCATGATTACCACCCCTGCTTTTTTCCCTAATAAATTCTACTACTGATCTTTATTTTATGCTTGCATGTATCTCTCATTTCCTGCCCATCTTGACTCCTCTAGTTTACTTCTACCTGCTATCTTGCCCTCCTATTACTTAACCTACCCCCCCAAGATCCTCCCTCTCTTACTTGAATTTAGAAGACTTTTATAGCCTTCCAAATACATGTTATTCCTTCTTTATCCCATTCCCATTAATCTAGACACTTTCCTATATCTCCCCTTATCCTATTCCATCACCCTCTTATTTCTTTACAAATTTAGAAGACTTTTATTCCCTTCTAAATGTATGATATTCTTCTCTCTTTAACTGAGATTTGATGTGAGTAGGGTTCCCTCTAAAAATCCCTCCCTTATATTCTCCCCACTCCATATCGCCTTAGCCTTTTATTTCTTTCTGAATTTAGAAGACTTTTATACCCTTCTAAATATAAATAATGTATTGTTCCCTCTTTAACCCATTCCTGATGAGAATAGGGTTCCAGAACTGCCAGCCCTCCTCCCCTATCTAATTCTTCTGTGTCAGTTCTTCCTCTTGCACCTTATTTGTATAAGATAATTACTCTTTTTACCTTTTTCTAAATGGTTTTACTTTTTAGAATTACATCATACTCAGGTCTACTCCAGTCTTTCTTTTTTAAAATTTTTTTATTTTAATTTTTTTAATTAAAAATTTGTTTTTAGTTTTCAACATTCACTTCCATAAGCTTATGTATTTTACATTTTCTCCCCCTCCCTCCCCAAGACAGCATGCAATCTAATATAGGTGCTACAAATACATTCCTATTAAACATATTTTCACGTTAGTCATATTGTAAAGAGGAATTAGAACCGATAGGAGGAACCCCAAGTAAGAAGAAACAAAACAAAAAATAAGAAAAAAAAGAGCAGATAGTATGTTTCGATCTGTATTCAGACTCCATAGTTCTTTCTCTGGATGTGGATAGCATTTTCCATCATGAGACTTTTGGAGATGTCTTAGATTCTTGCATTGCTGAGAAGAACTAAGTCTATCAAAGTTAGTCATCATACAATGTGACTGTTACTGTGTACAACATTCTCCTGGTTCTGCTCATTTCACTCAGCATCTACCCCAGTCTTTCTTTTGAACTACCCAGTTACTAATAACAATCTTAGACATACATTTTACATTCCCTCATATAAAAAGTAAACAACCTCTCCTTATTGACCCCCTTGTAATTAGTCTTTGATGTGTACCTTATATTTCCCTTGTATGTCAAAATTTCTATTAAGTTCAGGTTTTTTTTTTTTTTGCAACAAAATCCTGGAAGTTTTCATTCAGGATTATGCTTAACTTTGCTGGGTGTGATATTTTTGGCCACAACCCCAGTTTTTTTGTTCTTCAATATATACTGTTCCAAGACTTGTGGTCTTTTAGTGACACTGCTGCTAGGTCTTGTGTGATTCTAATTGTAGCTCCACCATATTTGAATTATTTTTTCTTGTTGCTCATAATATTTTTTCCTTGAGCTGGGGGTTTTGGAATCTAGCTATGATATTTCTGTAGGTTTTCCTTGTAAGATCTCTTTCAGGTGGTGATTGGTAGATTTTTTTATATCTCTACTTTCCACTCTTGTTCTAATGTTTCAGGACAATTTTCTTTATTTCTTGTATTGTATTAAGATTTTTTTTGATCATAGCTTTCAGGTAGTCCCATTATTCTTATGTTTTCTCTTCTTGATTTGTTCTTCAGATCAGTTGTTTTTCTTATGAGATATTTCACATTCTCTTCTATTTTTTATTCTTTATATTTTGCCTTATTATTTCTTGGTCTCTTATAACTTTGCTGGTTTCCCCTTGCCAGATTCTAATTTTCAAGGATTCATTTTCTTCCTTAAGGTTCTGATCTCCTTTTTCAGTTGGCTGACTTTCTTTTCATAATCTTTGTGTTTTTTTCTTGGATTGTTCTTATTTTTTTAAAATTTCCTCAATCTCTCTCATTTGATTTTTAAAGTCTTTTTAAAATTTTTCTATGAATTCTTTCTGGGTAGGTGACCACTAATCTTTGGGGTAGGAGAGTCTTTTTTTGCTTCAACATCCTCCTCCTCTGAAGACAAACCCCAGTCTTCTCTATTCCCATGGTAACTTTTTTATAGTTGGGTTCTTTCTCTTTTGCTGCTCTTTTAAAAATTTATTTGTAGCAGCTTATTATTGTAATTACCTCTTATGGGGTATGCCTCTGGCTTCATATCTTCCTTCAGTTCTCCCTTCTGGTCTGGAACTGAAACCAAGAACTCTGCCGTCTACAGCCAGTGGTGTCCCCACCCCACTGCTTCTGCACTCACTGGGCATGTGCTGGTTCTTTCTTGCCCAGGGTTGTGCCTCAGCAGCACAGGTGGGCCTGGCATCCCTTATCAGTAGAGGTTCCCTCAATGTTCCCCTGATCAGACACCAATTCCCCATAGTATCTGGGAGGTGAAAATCCTGTGGCTGGGGCTAAGGCTACCTCTCAACCTAGCTAGCCCCAGGGCTTGCACTTGCAATTTCAATAGAACTAGCCTGCAGGTGTTCAAGCTTCACAAGGACCAAACTTTGGAGGTTTCTTTGGATCTTCTGTGGTTGTCCTAGGAGGACTACTCGTCTGCCTCAACTTTTGTTTACTTTTACTGCTCTATATTTGCCCTGAGGCACTATTTTGTCTTATTTGTTGGGGAAATCTGGAGAGATTGGAATTTTCTGACCTACTCCACCATCTTCCCAGAATCTTCTCCTATTTTTCTTCTTAACCTAATATTCTGCATAAACAAATGCTTGGTAAATGTTTGTTGAATCATGTTGAATCTGTCAGAGATTAGTCCCTCTTTGAAAACAGAGATTGGAACTGTCAGGAAATAGGTCATTTGGGTAGTTTTTTTGAGAAGTAAGAAGGTTATATCTGGAACATGACATGCTGTTTGGGCTGAATGTGCATCAGTTGGGGTTGTGGGGTAGTCAAATTGTGGAATGAGCGCATTAGGGGCTCGTATAGGTATAGAAAATTCAAAGCAGCACATTTCACTTACTTCACAATTTTACCTGGCTGATTTTACCTGTTGATGAGAAATTTCTTTCTTGCTAAGAATCAGAGAATGTTAGAGTTTGAAGGAGCATAACTCTCATTGTATGGATAAACAAAGCATGATTCAGGTAGATGGAGAGACTTTCCAACTTAACACAGTTAGAGCTGGTCTACAACCTTTAAATCTCCTGGTTCCCCATTGAATTCAAGTGCCTCTGTATAAGGTATTGAGCTACATGCTGTAGATATAACGACAACAGAAAAAAAAAATCCCTACTTTCCGAGGAGATTACTATTCTGAGGGTGGGGGAACCTAGGGTTGAGGAGGAGAGGTAAGTATATAGAACTATATAAGATAATTTGAGGAGGAAGAGAGTTCTAAGATGTAGAGGGATCAGGATTGGCTTTTTAGGGGAGGGGAGGTGGCATTTTAGCCAGATTTTGAGGGAAGCCAATGGCCTTAGGAAGAAGAAGTGAAGATTGGAATGCATTTCATTCATGGAGGACATGAAGTCTATGCAAAGAAATGGAGAGGAGAGATAGAATTCTGAGCAGGGTCAACAACTAAAACTCGTCAGCACTCTACAGCTAGAATATAGAATGCATAAAGGAAATCAAAGGTGACAAGGAGTGTGGTCAGGTGCTACAGGATTACAAGCTAAGTGTGTGTGTGTGTGTGTGTGTGTGTGTGTGTGTGTGTAGTGCTTTTCTCTGTTATATTTAACCTTCTTTCTCTCCAACACCTATACCTCAGCTATGAGGACTAGCTATGAACCTGAGTGAATGCCAGAGCAAAGAGAGCTTCAATGGGCCATTAAAACATTTATATCTAGGCTAGGGACTTCATACCTTATTAAGGAAATAGGAGAGAGAGAAGATGGCATATTTGGCCTTCCTGCCACACCTGCTTAATATGTTGCATCATTCAGTTTATGTTCAAGTTTGGAATTTCTTTTCACACATTTCTGGAACTTTCTTACCTTAGAAGAGAATCATCCCTGGGTAATAAAAAGGAGTAGTCTTTTTTGAATTTCAGTGATTCAACTGGGAGTCTAATTACTCTGATTTTTGAAGCATTGGTAGCAATGTCTCTACCTATTTATATGTCCATATTTCAAGTAGGTGGAGACAAAGTTAGATGACCAGTAATTAAGGAAGAATTTCCGTGGAACACCCATGAAAACAGAGATCAAAAGGTTTCCTGATTGGTTGAGAGTGAGCCCCAGATTAGAGATAGGGTTATAATGAACTTCATCCAGAGTACCCATGTGGGCAATTCACAAACAATTGGGGGTATATCCTGGTGTGGAAGATGCCATAATTGGAGTAGGGTAGGCTTTCTGACCTCAATGATAAAGGCTGAGCTAGGTGTGAGAGTATTTAAAGATGAAGTTAGAAAGAATAAGTACTTTCTGCTCCTCTTATCTATCCTCCCTCCTGTCCCCTGACTCTCCTCCCCATTCTGGGGCTGGGCAATTTTCTTTTCCTTCTAATTACTTTACTCTGGTATATTATTTCTGAATTTGTTTCTCTCTCTCTCTCTCTCTCTCTCTCTCCCCTAAATCAATCAATCAATCAATCAATCCTGGGGTTGAGAGAAGGAAGACTTGTGGTTCTAAGTTATAGAAGATAGGGGGAGAAAGGAAAAAGGGAATAGATTACAGAATCAGCAAATCACAAAGAACAAACATTTATTAAGCACATTCCATGTGCAAGACTCTAAGCATATGAATAGTTAATGGAGCAAAGTCATGGGAGAGGTGAAAAATTGAGATCAGGGACATAGGGGGAGGGTTAGCCTTGGCTAGGAGGATTGCCACCTCATCCTCTGAGACTATAGGTAAATAGGAGATGGGTGAAGATAAATTTTGAGGTGTGTAGGGGTGAACAAAATGACACATGGCTTGGGCTTCATCAGTTAACTAGTAGGGAAGTTGTTTGCTGAGAGAAAGAGAACTATGGGTGGAAGTGGAGGCTTGAGGAGAGAGGGTGTTAGGAACAGCTGCTGTGGGAAATGTGATGGATAGGCAATAAAAGATGAATAGAATTGCCATGTATTATGTAGAAGAGGATTTAGAAGTGGAAGGGATCTCAACCTCCTCTAATCCAATCTCCTTGTTTTACAAATGCAGAAACTCAGCCCAAGAGTGATGCAAGTGACTTGCTCTAGGTTACTTAGGTAATAAGCAGATCCAGGATTTGAACCTGTGAGGAGGCAGTCGAGTTTTGAAAATAAAGTCATGAAATTCTATAGCCGAAGTCAGCCTGAGACAAATGGGGAGCTTTTCAAGAAGTTCTAATGATGCAAACACAAATGATTTTGTTGAGGAATAAAAGGGGGGAGCTATCTAAAGAGATCGATGTATACAAACAGGGAACTCTTCAACAAATTTAGACTTAATGAAGCCATATATAGAAGATGGAAGCAAGGACAGATAACAAAAACTGAATAAAAGAAGAATTGCATGGTCCTATAAGAATGGTTTCAGGAGTCCAGGGTAGAGGATGATGAATTTCTGTGGGGTTAACTGTAGAGACTGTGAAGGAAGGGACTTAAAATAATAGTGACGGAGTGAAATAATGGGCAGATATCTTGAGAAGGGTGAAAAGTAGGTTCCAGATGAGTAGAGAGTTGATAGAAGAGATGGGAAGATGGGAATATATGAGAGAAAGACCTTCCAGAGTTTTGAATTTTGAAGATAAAGTCACTTCACATGATGGCAAGGCGTATGGTATGACCTCCCCAATGGACAACTGAGGTAGAGATGGAGGTCATAGGTTCTAAGGAGGCTAATGAACTGAGAGGTCAATGAGTGTTTGTTAAATATCCTAATTTGAGAGTTCTGTTTGAACCTGTGTTTTTTCTTCAGAGTATGTACATGGCCTTCCTTTGTTTGAGTACCTGTCCTGGGCAGCAGACACAAGTAACATGATGTGAGATATAAGAACGAAAGAATAAAGGGTTGGGGCAGAGTGGAAGTAAGCTGGACACACAGAATGGGAAACTGGGCCAAGTTCAGCTAAAGGCAAAAAGATGAAAAAGTAAAACTGTCACCTCTCATTCTTTCCTCTTTATTTCATTCAGAGAATCATGTAACAATAGAACTGGAAAGCATTTTAGAGCACCCAACATAGTACCATAGGATTTTAGATTAGGAAGGGACCTAGAGTCCTCCTCTTTCTTGGGGATCTCAGATTCCATGGTTTGGTTATTATCGCTCATCAAATGACTCCCAAATCCAAACATTTAGCCTGTTTTCTCTCCTGAATTCCATTTCCATCTTACCAACTGCCTACTGGTCATCTCTACCTGAATGTCCTTACAGGCATCTCCACCTGAGCATGTTGCAAATAGAACTCATTCCTTCAAAACCCATTCCTCCTCCAAAGTCATGCTCACAATGTTGGAGCCCTGGAATCATCCCTGACTTTTCCCTCACCCTCCAACCCCCTTCCTGCCCCCACAACCCTTTTAGTTGATAATTCTTGATACTTCTCTCACAGTCTTCTTCCTCTGTCAACTTACAGCCTCTAGCCCAGTTCAGGCACTTGTCACTTCTCATCTAAACTATTACAAGAGCCTCCTAGTTTCTAGTTTTTCTTCTTTCTAATTTATCTTCCACATAGCTGCCAAATTTATACCTAAAAACAAAGACATGATCATATTGCTCTATTACTTAACAAACAAACAAACCTTCAGTAGCTCTCTATTGCCTCTAGGATAAATTACAAAATCCTCAGGTTAGCTTGTAAGGTGGACCATAACATGGCTCTGACCTATTACGTCCTATATATGCTCTACATTCCAGTCAATCTGGCCTGCCAAGTGCTTCTCATTCACTCTACTCTATGTCCTGCTTCTCTTTTTCTGCATGGGAGGGAATCTTCTCCTTCCTTCCTTCTGCCTGCTGGACCATCTCCAGCTATCCTGATCTACATCTGGCCACTGGACCCAGATGGCTTCGGAGGAGAAAGTGAGGCTGGTGACTTTGCACAATCCTCCCACTCTTAAATCCAGTTCACTTGCAAGTCAAGGCATCATCTTCCTGACGTCACGATTGTCTTTGAGAACAAAGACACAATCATACAACCACACAATCCTTATGCCTGTTGAGATGCTTGCCTTCCTTCAAAAGTCAATTTGCATGCCACCTGCTCCAAAAGGCCTTTCCACATCTCCTGGTTGTTAATGTTGTTTCACTCCCAAAATTGTTATGTATTTATTTTGTACCTATTTGGGGTTTACATATCTCTGTCCATATAATATCCCTTCCTCTGATAGACTGTAAGTTCTGTGAGGGTATGCCTTCAGGTTTCCTGTTTCTTCTTGCTTGTTCATTTGTTCGATAGGAATTTGTTAAGTATCTACCATGTGCTATTCACCTGGTCGGGGGGGAAGAGTACAAGGAAGAATAAGGCACAGGCCCTGTCCGAAAAGAGTTTACAGTCTAACAAGGGAGACTGGCTATGCGCAGAAGTAGTTACAATAATAACAAGAGAGGTACAAAGTGTTGTCTTTGTTGCAGGGAATCAGGGAATACTTCTGGAAGGAGGTTGAATTTTCTTGAAGGATGGCTCCGATTATTTAAAAATAAACCTGAACTTTTTGTCAAGGATGATAGATCCAGCGCTGGAAAGGACCTCAGAGATTATCTATTTAAAAATGAGAAACTGAGCCTTTCATATAACATGCCATCATATACAATGGCTATTTTCAAGATCTAGAAATAATTTGAGCAAGTAATGGTGGCATTTCAGGCATGATGGTGGAGCCGATAGTGGAGACATTTTAGGCTGAGAGCCTGTCCTGGAAATTAGCCTCAGCTTCTCAATCATCAACCCCCCACCCCCTTTTTAATGATCACGGTACACAGTGGTTATTATTTTAGTGAAATGACTATGATCTTTGCATTTCCAACAGCATTCACAGTTTAATTTTTCACCCCAGCAGGGAATGGCAATAATCTTACCTGATTTTGGGTCAGGACTTCACTACTTCCTAGCTTGCATACCACAGAAGTGAATAATGTTTTTTGACTACTTCAACAACAGCAAAAGTGAAAAATAAGAAGGAAAAGGAAAAATACACATAGATCCCAATATACGGTGGAAAGTTGGACAAATGCTTTTGGGCCCAGTTCTCTAATAAATGTGGAGTGCACACACACATATGGGTGAAGAATGTTTATATTTTCCTATGAAGCTGGCTTGCTAAGGGATCAAGGGACTGAGTGTTGGTGAAGGAATATGGGAAGAATACAAAGTACATTACAGCTTGGGCCCACGCTGTTTCTCATGAAGAACCTTCTCTGTTTGCCAAATGCTGAGAGAGCCTATGGGAAGCATGATGCTGCTGAAAGTGGCTGCTTTTCTGGTAGAGTACTGAATTTGGAGTCCTACGATCTGGATTCAAATCTGTAACTAGGTCACTTTTCCCAAGTGCTAGTATCTGGGTAGGGTAGGAAGGGTTGCTTCCTTCCAATGACAGTACAGATTTTGTGACTTTGCACCTAATGCTGATAATAGTAATTGCAAGTAATCTAAAACAGTGGTGTTAAACAGCAGCAGGGACCATTGAATCATAATGAGGATCCCAGTGGCAGCACATACTGACTCAGTTTAAAATGTATTTTTATCTATGTTTTATTGTATTTTTATTTGTTTTGTTAAATATTTCCCAATTGCATTTGAATCTGGTTTGGACCATACTCAGGAATGTTGCAGGAACACGTAGCCCGCAGGCCACAGGTTTAATACCTCTAATTTAAAGAACATAAGTTGGCAAGCTGAGTGTGAGATACTTGGGGATGTTGTTCAGACATTTTCAGTCGTGTCTGACCTTTTGTGACTCAATTTGGGATTTTCTCGGCAAAGATACTGGAGTGGTTTACCGTTTCCTTGTCCAACTAATTTTACAGATGAGGAAACTGAGGCAAGCAGGGTTAAGTGACTTGCCTAAGGTCACCCAACTAGTAAGTGTCTGAGGTTAGATTTGAATTCAGGTCTTCCTGACTCCAGGCTTGGTATTCTGTCCACTGCACCACCTAGATGCCCTTTTGGGGAGGGGGGTATGGCATATAACTCTTTGGTACCAATCTTTTTTTTAACCAAATTGTTCATGTTCACTCTAAAATTATAAAGCATCATAAATATAAGTTATCATTATATTATTAAGGAGGGACATAGCATAGCAAGAAGCACACATGTATACACAGAGTCAATAGATCTAGGTCCTGGTTTTGATACTTATTAGCTGTAGCTGTGGGCAAATTACCTACCCTCTCTGTACAATGGGCATAAAGACACTCATATTACCTACCGTGAGGTATTGTTGAGAGGAAAGCACTATGTAAGATGCAAGTTAATATGTTTTTTTTTTGTATTGGACATGTGATTTTATTGGTATAGGGAACTCCTGGTGAGCAAGCTCCCTTTGCTGCATCACAACCTGTGCTACAGTGCCTTGAGAGGTTAAGTGACTAAGTCAGTGTGTACCAGAAACAGCAAATGAACCTGGGTCCTCCTGTCTTCACGGTGTTGCCTAGCTCCCTTTATTCTGTACTGCCTCTCAATAATGACTTTATATCATCACCATCATCATCAAAATCATCATCACCATCATCATTATTATCATTTAGTTCTTCTCATCTTTAGGTTTTAATGGTGCTCAGATAAAAATAGTCCTGGAAAATCTGAAGTACATTAAAGTTCTTTGTAATAATAAAATGCTATATAAATAATGACTATTATTACTATTAATTTAATAATGTTCAGTATTATATAATCTGTTGCACAGGTAGATAGAAATTATTTTTTACTTGATAAAAGGATGGGGATGCAACATTGTTATTAAAGATTCCTTTTCTGTAGACTTGTTGAAATCATCTTGAATTGGCTCTAGCAGAGCTAAAGCAAGACAACGGGGATAAAGATCTCAGCATTTTGAGTACTCTTCATTCCATGTAGTTCAGAGGTTATGAGTATTTGGTATAGCAACCACTATTACAAACATTACTGTAAAAATTTTATAGGTCTGGGTGATAATGGGTGATAGTTTAGTCTTTGATAATTTTGTTTCT
Organism: Vombatus ursinus; assembly: GCF_900497805.2. NCBI lineage: Eukaryota > Metazoa > Chordata > Mammalia > Diprotodontia > Vombatidae > Vombatus > Vombatus ursinus. Next base: position 21,850,137 of record NW_020954596.1, on the reverse strand, counting down.
AGGATAGTTTATGTGTTGAATTCTCAAGAATTTTTTGAGGTTTGTAATATATTATTATTAATTATTATTATTATTACAATAATAAGAAGAACATTCCATTGGATCCAGAAATGTGAATCCACAGCTTTTCAGGACTGAATGAGAAGGTAGACTACTTGAGTCTGTGATCAGAGTGGACCTGGAATATTTGAAAATGTGGATTTGTTGAATCTTGGATGAGTGGGAGAAACTATTACCCAACTAGTACAACATTTACAAAAAAAAGAAATGAAAAAAAAAAGGAAATCTAATTTCTTTCAGCATGGTTGAGGCTTTGGTAGGTTCTTAGTGCTAAGAGAGTTTTTCACTTAGAGTAAGTGGTTGGTTTGGCCCATGGCCACTGTTCTTTGACGTAGCTTTGACCCAGTTGACTGATTGGCTGGGAAGCAAGATTGCTTGGCCTGTGTTGGGAATGTAGATGATAATAAGTATCTTCTACCATGAATACCAACATGGACTGTTGGAACTAGAAAAATGTCTTGTTAGGCGAAGTGCTCCTCTTTGTTCACAATGTGGCTTTGAGGGGCATGAGTTCCTGAAATGCTTATATGTCAAGGGAAAGAACAGAATTCAGTAAAACCATATTTGGTGAATATAGAATGTATCCAAAGTGTGGAGAAATCCAAATGAGGCTCTTTTAAAAAAAAAAGAATGCATAGGGGCAAAGCTTTACTCCTCCTGGATCGTACTCTCTTGTTGTGATATCTATTGAGGACCCTTCTGTGACTAATAGCTCTTGAAAAAAGAAAAAAAAATACCCACCCCCTCAAGACATATATAAATTGCTTTTTTAGACCCTATAAAATTCTAGCTCACACTAAACATAGAACTTCATTCATCATCCTGCGAGTGAGGACTGCCAAAGGAAGCCAGCTCTTCCTGAGTGAAAAGTGGCAACACTCCAGCATTGGCAGAAATCAAATGAATCATTTCCTGCTTTTCATTTTAGATAAATAATCAGAAAGATTGTCTAGATTATGATCCAAAACCCATTTTTTCACAGCTCTGAGAACCTGGAACTCAGCTTCAAGAACCCAAAGTCAGCAACACATTCTTTCTAACAATTTGACTGATGCAACCTGAGGCCAGCTCAGAAGAGCTTAAAATCTGATTAAGCAAGTCTGTGGAGAAGAATATTCAAGAGTGACAAGACTGAACTGGCCATATGCTACACATAGGTTCAATAGACTGGTATGATTCTAGGGAGGATGGGAAGGTCCACTGTCCCCTCAGGCTCCATGATTCTCTTCCAGCAGCTGCTTGGTGCCTAAACTCCACCTTTCCAGCTTCATCCTTTTAGCTTTTGTTGTTCAGTCATTTCAGTTGTGTCCAACTCTTTGTTGTTCAGTCATTTTCTGTTGTGTCTGACTCTTTGTGACCCCATTTAGGGTTTTTCTTAGCAAAGATACTGGAGGGGTTTGCGATTTCCATCTCCAGTTCATTTTACAGATGCTGAGGCAAACAGGGTTAAGTGACTTACCCAAGGTCACACAGTTGGTGTCTGTATTGGCCCAGCTAGTAAGTAACTGTATTTGAACTCAATAAGTGACACTATTGACCCAGATAGTAAGTGGCTGTATTTGAACTAAGTAAGATGAGTCTTCCTGCCTTGAGTTTTGACATTCTATTCACTATGCCAGATCAAAACCTTCACGGAAGGAGACACCACCTGAGAAACAATTCTAATTACTCTACTTAAGCAGGGAGGACCATCTTAAGTATGGCCAGGGTTCACTGGTTGGTAGGACTTGCAGAGAGACAAATTTTAACTCAATACAAAATTTTTTTAAATTAAAAAAAAAATCTTGAATATAAAGAGTTGTGCAAAACCAGTCAGTATTTATTAAGTACCTACTATGTGCCAGGCACTGTGATAAGCCCTGGGGATACAAAAAAAAAAAAGCAAAAGATAGTCCCTGCCCTCAGAGAATCCTACAACATACTAGGGGAGACAACATGCAAGCAAATATACACAACAAGCTATGTACAGGAGAAATAGGAAATGACAGGGAAGGTGCTAGAATTAAGAGGGAAAGGCTTCCTGTAAAAAGGGAGACATTAATTGGAACTTAAAGGAAGCCAGCTGGAGAAGAGGTGGCAAGAGGTACAGCCAGAGAGAATGTCTGGAGCTGAGAAATGGAGTATCTTATTCATGGAACAACCAGAAGGCCAATGTCACTGGTTTGAAGAGTAGGTGTTGCAGAGTAAGGTTTAAGAAGACTGGAAAGTTAGGAAGCGGGTAGGTTATGAAGGGTTCTGAATGCCAAGCAGAGCATTTTGTATTTGTTCTTAGAGGTAATAGGAAACCAATAGAGTTTGTTGAGTAGGGAGAGGGAGGTGACATGATCAGACCTGTGTTTTAGGAAAATCATTTTAGTGACTAAATGGAGAATAGATTAGAGTGGGGAGTGATTTGAGGCAGACAGACCTACTAGCAGGTGAGTTCAATAGTCCATGTGTGAGGTGATGATGGTCTGCATTAGAGTGTTGGCAGTACCAGAGGAGAGAAGGAAGCATATTCAAGGGATGTTGAAAAGGTAAAATTGGTAGACCTTGGCAACAGCTTGGATATGGGGGATGAGAGAGAATGAGGAATTTAGTATAACTCCTAGGTTGTGAGCTTAAGGGATTGGGAGAATGGTGTTGCCCTCTATAGTAATCGAGAAGGTAGGAGCAGGGAGGGTTTAGGGGGAAGGAAAATGAATCTTGTTTTGGATATATTGAATTTAAGATGTCTGTGGACATCCAGTACAAGATATCTGAAAAGCAGTTAGAGATGCAAGATTGGAGGTCAGCAGGGAGATTGGGGCAAGAAAGGTAGATGTGAGAATCATTAGCATAGAGGCAGTAATTAGATCCATGGAGCTCATGAGTTCACCAAATGAAGTAGTATAGAGAGAGAAGAGAAGAGGACCCAGGAAAGAATCCTGAGGGACAACTGAGGTGTGATCTGAAGAAGGATTCAGCAAAGTACACAGAGGAACATTCAGAAAGGTAGGAGGAAACCCAGGAGAAAGTGGTGTCCTGAAAACCTAGAGAGGAGGGAGTATTAAGGAAGAGAGAGTGATCCACAGTGTCAAAAGCTGCAGAGAGGTCAAGGAGAATGAGGATTGAGAAGAGGTCATTGGAATTGGCAACTAAGAGATCATTAGCAACTTTGGAGAGAGCAGTTTCAATTGAATGATAAGGTCAGAATCCAGATTGTAAGCGGTTAAGGAAAGGGTGAGAGGAGAGAAAGTTGAGGCACCTCTTTATTATGGATGGCTTTTTCAAGAAGTTTGGCTACAAAGGATGGAAGAAATGTAGGATTACAGTTAAAGGGGATGGAAGGGTCAAGTGAGAATTTTTTCAGGATAGGAAAACATGGACATGTTTGTAGGTAATAGAAAATACTTGAATAAGTAGGAAGGAAGAAAATGAAAATAAGTGAAAGAGTGGGGATGACAGACGGGGTTACTCTCTTGGAGGAGATGAAATGGAATGGGATCACTTGAACAAACGGAGGGGCTGGCTTTGATAAGGTGAAATGCCACTTCATCATGTGAGATAGGTGAAGGAGGACAGAGTGGCAGAAGGCACCTGAGCAACAGGAGATGAAGAAGAGAGAAGAAGACGTTAACAGCAAATGACTTCAGTTTTTCCTGTAAAATATGAGGCAAGGTTATCAGCTCAAGGGTAAGATAGGTGGACTTAGGAGGTGGCAGATTCCTTCTTAACATACCTCTTCAAAGAGATCTTGTTAAGGATATTATACAGTCTAAGTATGTGTTGGGTAGATTCTGATTTTTTGAGGTTTTTTTTGAAGTTCTGAGCTTCTGTGTTTGACTTTCTAACCACAATCAACATTGGTAGGACTTGAGTCAAGAATAGCGAAGAAAAAAGAAGAGATTAAACTGCTGGCCTCTGCTGTAAGATAAGAGCTTATGGATGTTGTGCATCAGACCTCTCAGACTCCAGACTTTGGACCCTCTCTTACTGCTTAGATTCTAGGAGCTTTATCTTAAAGCTTTGGCTAATCTCCTTGGAACCGACCTATTGCATACCTTGACATGAAGAATCTGCCAGGGCTTCTTGCTAACTAGATCGGTCCTTGGAGCGCTGTCCCATTGTCATCCCAGACCCGGGAGAAAAGGGAACAGAAATGATGATCTTAGGATCACAGAATGAGAGCTAAAAGGCATCTTAGAAGCCATTAAGTTGCACCTCCTCATTTTACAGATTGGGAAACTAAGGTATAGTGAGTTTTAGTTAGTTGTTCAGGGTAGAGGGAATGCTGGAGCCAGTTTGAACTAAATTTTTAGTGTGAGCATTTATAACTTGGAAATTGGAAAATATGACAAATGAGGGCTTTATTTATTGTTTTGTTGATTGTTTAGATTTCAGGAAGTGATGGAGAAAATGTCAATAATGCAGGTTAATGCAGGTTAAACCTAAAATTGTGTGTTGTGTTCATAGTGCTATTTAAATATTTACCGGCATATTATTGCTAGGATCACAGCACATGAAAGTGTCTGAGACAGGATTTGAACTCCTGCTCCAAGTTCAGGGTCCTATCCTGCCCTCTAGGCAGCAAGGTGGTGAAGTGGATAGAGCACCGGGCTTGGAAGCGGAAAGACTCAAGTTAAAATCTGGTCCCAGATATTTACTAGCTCTGTGACTCTGGGGAGGTTAACAGTTGTTTGCCTCAGTTTCCTCAACTGTAAAGTGGAGATTATAATAGCACCTACCCTCCTGGGTTGTTCTAAGTCTCAAATGAGAAAATATCTATAAAGCAGTTAACACAATTCCTTACACATAGTTGGGGCTTAATGCTTTTTTCCTTCTCCCCTTGTCTTCCTTCTAACCCACCTTCAGGTTGAGTTGCCAAAGGCAAACATCACTATATATGTTTTGCTTCAGGACAACTACAATTACAGGTAAATTAGTATTACTTGCAATAAATTGCTTACAAAATTAAAAAAAAATCAGTTTGTCAACTAGGTATTTCAGTTTTATGACAGAATTCTCTCTTTTCCCTTTCAATGATCCAGTGTGGTTATGACCTCATCTACTTAAAACAAAAGCATTCCCTGCCTTCAGGGAGCATTCTTTCTTAATCTTTTTGAGAGTACCCTATGAATATCTCCTATGGATTATTTTTGTTTTGTAGTTGGTAAAAAAAGAAAAGATCAGAAGAAAAAATCTAAAAACAGCTGGGCTTAGCTAATCATCATTATTCAGTTTTTTTGTTTTTTTTTCACTTTGTTCTTATGAAATTCCTGCCAAATCCCTGTAGCACGTTGTCTTAAGTGGAACCATAGTTATAAGACACATGAAAGATCAGACAATCCAACCCCACATTTAACAGGTGAAGCCCAGAAAAATGAAGTGACTTGTCCAGTGTCAAAGCATCTGAGGCCAGAAGAGAAACAAGTACCCTCCCAGTTTTAATCTAATCCCATTTCCACTATTTCATGCCACTCTCCAAATAAAGAACTATTGTCATTTTGGGTTCTGAAAATTCTCAGTTTAAATTGTATCCATATTTATGATAATTTTTTTAGGCTTTTCTGAATGTTTAAAATTTTTAAAATAATATTTCCTAAAAAAAAACTCCAAATGATAATAGCAATCACTATTAGATTGATAGTTTGTAACCACATCAATACTGCTGTGGTTTGCCCAGGGTCACACAGCTATTATTAAGTGTCTGAGGCAGGATTTGAACTCAGATCTTCATGACTCCAGTGCTGGCACTCTATCTACTGTGCCACCTAACTGCCCTGACTGATGATAAGTTATACCAAATGGAATTTAGTTCCATAATTTTTCTTGTGGAAGGAAATAGAATATCTGGGCTGCTTAATACTACTACTACTACTACTACTACTACTACTACTACTACTACTACTACTACTACTACTCCTACTCCTACCACCACCACCACCACCACCACCTCTACCACTACCACTACCACTACCACTACCACTACCACTACCACTACCATTACCACTACCATTTATACAGCTCTTTAAAGTTTGCAACATGCTTTACAAATATCTCATCCTCACAACCACCCTGGGAGGTAGATGCTATTATATTCCCATTTTATAGATGAGAAAACTAAGATAGACAGTGTTCTTAAGTTAGAGTTACTATGTAAATCTATTGTATTCTTCTTCTTAATATGACTAACTTCAGTGTTTCATCTCTCTCCTTTAATGTTTTCTATAAAAGCATAGTATTTAACTTCTGAAGAAAATGAAATATTCACTAAATACAGAATGCATATGATAGCCAAAAGCTCCATGGAACAAAGAACAGATCTGAGTAGTGTATCTCTCCAAATGTGCTGGGGACTTCATATAGGACTGATTGCCTTTTATGTTTTTTTCCTACTGAAGCATAAGTGAAAATATTTTTATTTCATGAAAAGTCAACACCTTTTTCTTCCTTGTCCAGCTACTAGTTACTGAGAACAACCTTACCTATGTACTTCTATGTTTTCATATCAATGCAAGCTGATGTCAGATGAAAGAAGGGGAAATAAGGTCAACTTTCAATTATTTGTCATAACCAGTGAAGGGACAACATGAATAAAAGAAACCCAAAGATAATTTTCCATAGTTTTCAATCATTTTTACCTAAAAAACTTAAAAAAATCTCTGGAGCCTCTAACAAACACCAAACCAATGAATGGATTTGAAGATAGATATTGTCATCTCTAGCATGGCATGATGGTGTTGGGCGTGCAGTCAGGAAGACTTGTATTCAAATCTCTCCTCTAACACTAGCAGTCAAGCAAGGTGAGTCATTTGACCTCTCTTTGTCCTAGACATCTTCTTAAGATATAGCTACGAGACTTGGCTATAGAATATAAGCTTCTTGAGAGCAGGAACTCTTTTTATTTACGTTTTTGTATCTCTAAACTTATTAGACCAGTGCCTCCCACTGAGCAGATGCTTAATAAATGAGTGTTGATTGATAGCATAAGGAGTTCTCACCTTAAATTCTGATTATAATCCAGTCACAAATCAGTGTGATTGGACTACTTCTTCCCAGCAGGTAATGACAACTGAGGAACTCTCAGGACAATGAGATCTATATGGAAATAAAAAAGGACTAATTCAAGTCATATATATTCATTTGTCTTACTACCACATAATATCAGGCTCTTAGGCATGGGGTGGGGAAGTGAATCCCATGTTATGATAATGGAGAAGAAATAACTGAAGTCTTAAATTACAATTCCAACATTTCCTGACTGTGGGAATTTGGACAAATAATTTTACCTCTTAGAACCTCAATTTCACCCTTTATAAAATGGAGGTAAAAATATTCGTACCCCCTACCTTACGGTGTTGGTGTGACAATTAAATCTGATACTCAGACTGAGAACAATGGGTAACCAAAATCCACTGCTATATAACCAAAACCCACTGATACATGTATATATATACCTATATATACACACACACATATATGTGTATATATAGGTATATATATGTATATATGTATACACATGTATATATACATATATACATATATATACACACACATTTATCCTTATATGTGTGTATATACATCTACAAATTGTGTATATATACATAAAGAGAGAAATAAATTCCTTTAGTGCCAATCTAACAAAGGGTAGATTAAAAAAATAACCTTCCTCCCCATTATTTTAAGTTTAGTCCTTTTTCTTCTCACTCAGGTTAGTTTATGCATATGAAAGTAGATCCCTGCAAATACTTATTTTTGTGTCCTCTCTCAAGAAGTTGGGAGTCAGAAGACTAAGAGCTTTCTTTTCTTGAGTTCTTGACCACTCTGCCTCTCATGCATGTGCAGAGCATTGAGTAATCAATCACCAATGAAGAGAGTCTTATGCAAATAAACTTTCAGCTTGGAGTTACATTTGGTAGTATGAAAGAAAGGAAAAAAAAGTGCATTTAAAAGAGGTTAAAAGGGGAGTGAGACAACTGGACAAAGAGTTGAGTTAGAAGAATGAATCTGGAATAGAGAAGCTTGGGGAAGTTGTACTTCTAGAAAGATTAGTGGAGACAAATTTAAGATCATGGAAACCAGGAATAATAGAACACCTAGTTTCAGCTGTCAGAGACCTTATACAGTTAAATATCTTTATCTTTAAGGACAAGGGGAAATAGAGTCAATGAGCTTGTTAAAAAGTGCTGGGAAGCCCATTCTCTGAGCAGAGCAAAACTGTCATAGAGGGAATGCAAATTCCATGTGGTGGAGAAATTGGCTGCCAACTTGGCCAGCTTGTACCTTCTTACCTGCATTTGACTCATTCATTGCTCAACTTTAGCTTTTATCTTTGTTGACTCCAAGATTATTCCTCTTGTGATTATTCTGTGATCTGGAACAACCTATTCAAGACTACCACAGTTCCATTCTGCTAACTCCACCATACATAAGCCTGACCTTCAACATTACAGTACTATTAAGAAGAATAATTTTGACCTGTGTCTGGGAACTTTGCCTGGAGAGCTAGTTAGAAAGAAACTTTTCCCCCCTCCAGATAAAAGAAAGAGAGAGGGGGGGAAAAGAATGAGTTGGAGACAGAAAAAGGTGGGTGAGTGGAGGGGAGTAGAAGTGAGAACTAATAAAATAAACCTGACTTCTTAAACTAATCAGGACTATGGAACTGCTGCGTGTCCCTATGATATTCCAACTAGTTTAATATTTTGTCTTCTAGACCCATACTCTACAGTTAATGTGATGATTTGGATGATTCATTATGGGGCAGTTGTTCTGGGGAAAACAAAGGGTCAGAACCATTTACCTAAGGAGATCTTAGACAGATACACATGTACAAATTGTATACATGGTGGCAGAGGAAATGGGGAGTGATGTCCATGAAGACCCCCACTGGGTGAGGATGCCCCTCTTTACAAAATAGACACTGGGGATTATTAGATTAATAAATGCTTGTTGATTGATTGGGAAAAAAGGTTTTTGAAACTTTTTTAAAAAAGTAATTACCTTTAAAAAATATTCTCTTAACTTTGAGTAAGTTTAAATTATGGCCCTGTTAAAATTTTTGATTTTGTTCTAACTTTGGTTAGAAATATATCTAAATACTTAATATTTTTGCTCACTATGAAAGCACTAAAAATGAGTGAGGAATTGTAAAACTGCATTTGAGAGCTGCTCTTTAAAAAGATACATGAAATATTAGGATATTGTCACTAGAAGCATCAAACTCAATCTAATGCTAGTTTTTATTGGAAAATGATGACTAATTTTGATCTCTAATATTTAGGAATAAATCTTTAAAAATCTTTTATTAATATGTATTGATATCTTTTGTCTGCCTCACCACCTACCCAGCTCATCTTCTGTTGCTAGTTGAGATGATTAGATAAAGTAAAGGTTTCTCAAGGATTGGGGAGGCACATGTTTGTTTGAACTCAGGAGGGAAGGACCTGGCAGATAGAAACAGACTGAATATCAGAGAGTAGGGTTTATAGTGTGGTCAGTCTACTAGAGAAGATAGTATAGTGATTGGCCTTAGCAAAGAGAGAGGCCACACCTTCATTTGAGATGGGGTGAAAGAAGAGATAATGGGGAAAAATGTCTGAATGATGATATTAGTGTGATGTGGTGGAAGGGAGAAGAAAGAGAGCTCTTGGAGAACAGCCTCAATTTTTTTTCAATGAAATATGAATCAAGGTCTTCAGAAAATAAAGTGGAGGAGAAAGGTGCTAAGGAAGTTTTGAGAAGAGACAAGAACATTTGGAATAACTGTTGTGGAGATTAGGATAGCAAATTGTTAAAGAGATTTAGAGAAGAGTAGAATGATTGTTTGGCTGCATTGAGGGCCCAGTTGAGATTATATTACATAAATTTGTTGTATATAGAATCAGTATAGTTATGTGATTTTTCTTTAGTTCCCTTAGTATGGTAACCAAGAACTAAGAAGTAACTTTGAAGAACCCAAATGAAAGGTGTCATGAGGGAAATGTATAACAGGAAGAGAAGATAATCTGGTCATGTGGGAAGGGCAAATGATGACAGTTGGAGAACTAGACAGTTGGTATCCTTGTGATGTCAGGAGAAACTGGTCAAGGCCTCCAGTACATGAGTGGGCCCCGATGATGAAATTACGAGAGGACAAGGACAAAAGTCACCCAGGATGGACAGACGTGAAAGGGTCATGATCAGCAATGTTGGAAGCAACATCTTTATTGAAGAGATCACAGCTATATTTCAATACTTGAGTAAATCTCCCATTAAATTATGAGGGCAGTGCCTGTTGTCATATGCTTTCTTCCATCCTCCATAGCATCTAGTGCATGATTGGATATGGAATAAGTGTTTAATCATATTTATTAATTTAGTTTTCTGACAGAAACATGCATAGGTATTTTGTATTAATGGGGACCCAGAAATGATTATGAAGTACTTAAAATAAAGGGAAAAGACCATTCCCTCTTTCCAACATTGTCAGTGGCTGTCTGAGGTGTCAACATGGCCATGACTAAGGGAAAGTGACCAAAAATTTTTCCCTGTACATCATGCTAAGAGAGAAGAGGTAAAGAAGAAGTCCTTTAGCCTATTCTTTCTTCCCAAAATCTTTAGTCCTCTAGTTGAGAGCAGGACCTACACAGGTAGACACCATCTGGATCCTTTCAATCACCAAGGGGAACACATTCTACCAATAAGGACTTATCCCACACCTGCTTACTTTGTGGTTCTCTACCCTTGCTTTTCCAACAGACACACATTCTTTGTAACACTTTGCCTCGGCACTCTACTTCCACCTGTAAATCAATCATTCAACTAGCATTTATTAAGTGTCTACAATGTGTCAGGCACTGTGCTAAATGTTGGGGATACAAGAAAAGGCAAAGAACAAACTGTATCTGTTCTCAGGGGACTCACAGCCTATTGGGAGAGGTAACCTGCAAACACATTGATGTGCAAACGAGACGTATACAGGATAAATTGGGGTAGTCTCAGAGGGGAGGCACTAAGATGACTGCTTAAGGCTTTCAAGCACCATTTGGGCAGCCAACTATGATTTTACTAGTTGCTGCACATTTGCTGTCTGTTCCAGTCTGATGCTTATTGACTGGAAGCATAGGAATTTTGGAGGATAATGGATGGGCTCCCCTTCTTCTGCTGACCTCTGTGGATTTCATACAATCTTGACAGCAAACATGAAGAAGGAGAACATAGGCAGCTGCTCTAGAAAACAACCATATATTGTGTGTGTCTTCATCCCCCAGGTGTTATATGTGCTCTGACTGTGTTCGGGCCACTCTTTCATAATAGGAGGTATCTATTCAAGCCCACAAAAAGGTAATTCTGTACTGCTCATTCAAGTAGACCTCAGGTTATAATTTGAACAAATCAACATCCTGAGACTTTGTGTTCCAGAGGTCCAGACATCAGAAGGACCTACTTTGTTCAGGGGACAGCTGAGCCTAAGGAGGAGAGAGTATCTAGGAGGAGGGAGAAGTCAAAAGAAATCCAGAATTAGAGTTGAGAAAAGCAGTTAGTAGTTGAGATCATTCATAACCATGAAGAGAGCAGTTTCTGTCAAGTGATTCCTGTAAAGCCAGAATCCAACAGGTTGAAAAGTGAGTGGGAGTTAAGTCAATTAAAGCAACAAGTATAGACTACTCTTTATAGGATTTTGGCTGTGAAAGGTGTCAAAGAAAAAGAACAACTGTATAATACTGTACTCAGTGTTGTAGTCACAAAACTGCCAGAACCATTTAAAAAATTTATAATTATTCTAATTTAAGCATTTATGTTTAGAGAAAATGTCTAAACTGATAGAGCCTCCTCATACTCTCAGATATTTTTCTAACACAAGTCATTTTAATGTCAATTTGTAAGATTTTTGAATAAGAAATATTTTATAGTCAAGATTGAACAAGGAGCCAGATTTAAGGCAACAGTTAATTTGGTTTCATTAGACTGAAAAATAATCACTTAACATTTGGCAAACCTATGGGGAATCATTTTTCTAAAACAATTTAATTCCTCTTTGACCACTCCATTCACAGGTGTTCCCTTCCAGCTGGCCAAAGGTGAACTCAAGAGATCTCTCTAGAGCATAGGGAAAGCAGCTACTCCTCTTCAGTGAATCAAGCAAAGGCCTTTTCTAGTCACTGACTTCGTTACTTCAAGGGAAGAGTCTTTCCTGAACTGATCAGTGAGAAAGGAGCAGGACATTGTTTCTGAATTGATAGGTAAAGAAATACTGATAAGGTTTCTCTTTTAGATTAGTCCAAAGGCTATAGGTTAAGATAATTTTAAAATGATTTCTTAATATTTGAAGAGAAGGAATACCAGGGGAGGAAAGGTGGGTTAGTCTAAAGAGCTTTAAATGCCAAATGATCATTTATATGTTATCCTAAAGGCTATAGGGAGCCACTAAATATTTTTGAGTGGGGGAGTGACATTATTGCATCTATGTTTCTGATTTGTCACCAGTTATTAACAAACAGAATAAATATGGAGACCTTTTGTAGTTAATTCTGGTGAATTTTGGCTTCCACCTTTGGCCAGTTTGGTCATGCTGTATGTGACTTGAGGCTACTATACATCCTTTCAGATGCAATATGACCACCCTGCTTAAAGGCAATATTTCAAGACAAAGTACTGTGTGTACTCAGGACATCTCACTTTAGAGCATCAAAGGTGGAATTGACTCCAGTAGCATTTCAGTCTGTGGTTCTAGAGATTCCAAAGTTGAGGTTTACTTTGGAACACCATATTTCATGAGTTCCCACAATATTTGCCTTAGGCTAATGAAAAAATGAATGATCATAAATATATTTACTCTGAAGGTATGAAGATATTTCTGGTGAACTTGGAATGAAGATGGGCTTAAATGAAACGGAAGACTTGACTGCAGAGAAAAATCAGGATATTTCTCAAATATGCACTTACGTGATGCAGAAATTCCACTTTCAAAATGTCTGCCATCTGTTCAATAGGATCAAAGATGAGTATACAACAAATTTCTAGGACTCAAATTGACTTTTCACTGAAAATGCTTAACAAAATACGAATTCCTTAGGCAGTTATTCTCTAGTTAATTGAATCTTCTGGTTAATTGGAGGTTAAGCAGAAATTATACTTTGTTTAAGCTATGTTGATTTTTCTGAAACATCTGCACCCATTTTTATTGCCTTGAGTTTAATGACTAACTGAATATTTTTTGAGGATGAAAAATCTTGTAGGTCCCCAAGGTTGTCATATGAAGCTTTTCTTCAGTGAAATTTACAACAATTTAAAAAATTGTTCTAACCATTCACACTAGATAAACAAGGTGGATAAAAACATATTGTAATATCTATAGATATGTATCTAGTTGGGAAGCCTATATAGTTACTGTATCAATACAAATATGTGTATCTGTGCATATATGTATACACCCCCCCATATATATATATATATACATATACATATTTATATATAATATCAATATTATCTCTACCTCTAGGACAGGTTCTGTAGACCAGTGATTAGCTCATTTCAGAGTTTAGTCATAAGAGGTCCCTGAACTTGATCATATTTGGAAAACATCGAAATACTTTCAAAGACCCCAGATTATTTGCTATTTCAAAAGCTCATCTCTTCAATACCAATTTTCTCTTGGCAATATTTTATGGCTGTGAAATATACAACATCATGATCTAGGAAGAATAAAAATTACAAATAATACAAAGATCATTGGAAAGATATATGATGGGCACAGGTTGGTTATAGCACACTACCAATGGTTGTACATACACATATATGCACATGTGTGTACATGACAGATAGATGGTATAAAACCATGTAGTGCAACCAAAAGAGGTAGACTAATCATGTAATGAGAATGAGAGACAAAGATGGATAGCTGGAATATTACCTTCATAACACCAAGATTTTAAAAGAACCAGAGGAAAGCTTATTTTTTCAGTAAGTAATTTCATTCATTTTTGAGGATTTATAGAAAGATGCAGACATAGGATGAAAGTTGTGGAGGGGTTGTGGGTTGGCATAGGTAGAGGGAATATTGACTCCATCGTAATCATGGACCCATCAAAGTATTAAATTAACCAGTCATTTAGAAGAGGGAATAATTTAATTTTATTTGGCTCTGAAAGATATCAAGGACCAATGTGTAATAGTTGATGGGAGAAAGATTTTAGGCTAACTTCCTAAACAAAAAGAACTGTTCAGAAATGGAATGAGCTTTCTTAGGAGGTATGAATTCCCCATTGCTGGTTAAAACCAATTGTTGACAGTTTTGTGGAGGGGAGTTAAGCTTCTGTTATTGGTTAGATTAGATGAGGTTTTCTTAACCTGCTTGCATCATGGACCCTTTTAGCAATCTAGTAAAGCCTATGGACTCCTTTTTCAGGAAAAAAAATTTTTTTCAGTGAATAAAATAAAATACATAATACAGTACAAAGGAGACCAATTTTATTGAAACAGTTATCTTTACCCATATCTACATATAAAGTAAATGGGTGTAAGGCTAATGACCCCCATAGACTAGATAAACTTTGAGGTCCCTTCCAACTCTCAGATTCTCTGTTAAATGAATATGCAAGAGATTAGTAAGATGGGTTGGAAAATATTCTGACTCTAGATTTTCCTTTTGAAGGTTTTGCTTGCTATTAAAACAAACAAAAGAAACCAATGAATCTCTGATTTCATTTATGAACATTTTCTTTCCCCTCTTAAAGTAGAAATCAGTAAAAAAATATGCATGTAATAATTTAAAAAGCCCTCAATTATTTTACTGTTACAGTTTGTCAAATTCTGATTAATTATTGAATATAGGACTAAGATTGTGAATCACCATCCTACAAGCTTTTAAAAAGGTACCTTGGAATTAACATAGGACTAGGAATCTAATTCCCTGTCTGTGAAATCTTCCTGTACTACAGAGTCTCAAATGAAGGCCAAATATGTTGTTTATAATCAAGATTTTGAATTCCCTGGGAAGCAATAAATGCTGGATAATTCCAGGTAGTACACATCCTCCCCCCCCCCCACATGCACATTTACACCACTATAGCATTTCATTTTCTTGAGCCCCCAGCAGAGTCAGCTTCTATGATCTTTTATGAAAACCTGTCCATGCATAGGGAGCCATGTATAGTTTTTGACAGGTCTAACCATTTTCAATTAGAAAATTTTTCTTCTGAAATTTACTAACTCAATTCTTCTTTGAATTCTTTAAAACAAAAAATCTTTCTGGCAGAGAGTATTTTATGCCAAATGTCAGCATGAAGGGAATTTTATGGCTTGGTTATAAACCTCTGAAATTAGGGGGTTGTAATGGAAAGTCTGACCAGTTCCAGTAAGGCAGTCCAGAAATATATTCTTAACACTTAACACATACTATACATGAAATGTATTTTTAACATGGTATATGTTTACTACAGATTAAACACTTAAAAATGGAAAAAAACCACTATGTACTCCAAATGTTTCTTAAATATTTGCTTAATATAGCCAGAACACATTGCGAATTGTAAGACTGAAGAGTACATGGCAAGTGTTTAACTAACATCAAAAGCAGTAAAATGTTTCATTTGAAATGTTAAGGGGGTGATAAAAATGTCATGCAGGATTACAATTTCATGTTATGTAAAATGTCTTTCTAATTAAGGACAAGTCAATGGAGAAAAACTCAATTGATTAAAATCCTGAACTAATGAGCAGAGTTAGCCTGTCCCTTTGTCCTGCTCTATTGTCCCTTTGACACAACTTTCTGTGAGATCTGCTTGAGTTCATCTCTTTGGTAGAAAATGGGGTTATAACAAGAGGCTAACTGGTCTGTTGAAAATTTTGATATGTTAAAAAAAAATCTAGTTGTTCTGGGCTACCAGCAAGCCTATAATTATTCTGATTATTATAAAAATGGTGCTGTTCAAATGGATATGTATTAAGTTATTTATGCTCATTGCCACTTCATCATTCACATAGAAGGTCTCTTCCGTTAGTCTTTATACAGCTAGGTCCATATTAGTATGAAAATGAACCTGATGAAGTAGTCACATGTATTCGAATTGGCACAATTTAAAGTCATAATTGTGTACAATATAGTAATTGGTTCCCACCCACTGAAAATATGCAGTACAAATTCAAATAATGCAGCCACTTGAGAAGAATCATTCAACACACAGAAAAAAGCCAAATAAATTTTGTTCACAAAGATCTTAAACTCTACTGGGTGGGTGAGGGGTGTAAAAATACATTTATACACCTGCCATGTGATATATATAAAGCATATACAAATAAATCATAGGGAGCAGGAGGAGTACACTCATATCTGGAGAGGGGGGCAGGGCAGAGATTAGGAAAGGCAGAGGTGAGAAGGAAAGACATTCCAGGCATTCAAATGCATGGAGGCAGGAAGGTGAATGTGTGCCGTTTTGGCTGGAACCTAGGGTACATTCCTTCCTTACCTTTGCCTCTTAGAGTGCCTAGATTCCTTGAAGGATCAGCTCAGGGACAGCCTTCTGTGGGAACTTCTTCTTGACCCTCCTAGTTGGTGTTATTTCCTCCTCTTTTTTCTTTTCTTTCAATCGTATTTCCCCAGTAGAACATAAGGGCAGGGACTGTTTTGTCTTTGAGGCATTTAATAAATACTTGTTAGAATAGGTTGGATTGGAGTAATGTTGCGTAAGTCTGGAAGATGGTCTAGAGCCAGATTCTGAAGGGCTTTAAATGTCAAGCTGACAGGTTTGTATCTTATTGTAGAAATAATAAGGAGCCAGTGAATCTTCTTGAGCTAAATAAGGAAAGGATACAGAACTTGCTTTAATAAATATTTCAGTTGTGTGGAGGATAGATCAGGGAGAGGAGAGACTATAAGTAGGGATATCAATTAGGTAGCTATTGCTAGTACAAAGGAGACATGATGAGGACTTGTAGGACCCAAAGTCATGTAAGTGATAAGCGGCAGAGCCAGCATTTGAATCCGGGTCCCATGACTCCACATCCAGCACTCTACCCGCTGCCCTGGGCTTTGTGAGTTAGTATTCAGTTTTTTAGCAGTAGGAAGTGATCTCCCTCTTTGAACACCCAAAAAAGAGCCCTTTTCACATTTCTACGCACTTTTACTGAAGTCAGAACACAAGCTCTGGAAGGCTTGACTAAGGTGGAAAGGCCTGGGGAAGAACTGTATGTCAGCCACAAGGGATGGTATTTTTTTTTCCCTTGAGCCTCAGCATTTCATGAAAAGCATCTAGTGAATAGCAGCAGGATTGAGAGTCACATTGGTGGAAGGAGTGTGTGCCAAGAGAGAAGATTAAAACAGATCCTTAAATCAATCGATCGATCAATCAGTCAATCAACATTTATTAAGACCTGCTATGTGCCAGGCACTGGAATGTTTTCTTACGCTTTGTATTATATTTATTGATTTACCACCCCTCTCCAAACTGTAAGTTCCTTGAGGACAGGGGCCCTGTCTTATTCCTCTTTGTTTCCCTGAATGCCTACCAGAGTCTCATGAATAGTAGCTATTCAGTCAATGATGAATTGGTTGTGGAATTGAATAAGGCATAAACTTTCTATGTCTTTTTGTATGGTCTTATTTGCTTGAACTATCTTTCCCCCAGTTGCTTCTTAACTCTCTTAGGAAAGTGATTATTTCTTGTAGTTCTTTTGTAGTTTTCTATACCACCTCATTCAAAGATCATTCATTAAATACTATCCCATAAATATTTTTTTAAATGCAACTTTATTTTCATAATTTGAAAACATACAGATACTTGTTATTAAAGATAAACTAGCATGAGACTACTTGCTATGAATCTGGAAGTATCAGTCTGATACCATATCACAATTCAAGATTTTTTTTTTGTTTGTTTAGGGAACATTAACACCTCTAGGTAGGGATGTTGAAAGGGGAAAGTGGCCCTATAACCCAAGCAGAAGGGATGCTACCTTCTAAGAAGCACAACAGTTCTTCAATACTTCCCTGGGCATGGGTCAGCTTGACCTGGCTCTGGGTTAGATCATACTTGTCTAGATCTTCAAACCCATTACTTAGGGTGGTATGAAGCTCCTGCATGTCACAACAGGCCTGTTGGAACTTGTCTTGTAGGCTGGGCAGTTAGGTGGTGCAGTGGATAGAGCAATGGATCTGGAGTCAGGAAGACCTGAGTTCAAATATGGCCTCAGATACTTACTAGCTATGTCACCTTGGATAAGTCATTTAACCCTGGTTGCATCTGTTCCCTCATTATAAAATGAACTGGAGAAGGAAATGGCAAACCACTCCAGTATCTTTGCCAAGAAAATCTCAAATGGGGTCTTAAAGAATCAGACATGACTGAAAAATAACTGAACTGAATAAATATATAATAACTAAAATTTATATTGCATTTTAATGTTTACAAAGTACTTTATATATGTATACGTGCATACATATATATGTATATGTGTATATATATGTATATGCACATACATATGTATATCTATATAGGGGTATTGACCATTTAAGCTATGCATTGCCTATGTGAGTCTATCTAGATGTGGCTCACATAAAGGTATGAATAGATATCTCTAGAATATTTTCCATCCACCCTTCTCCAAGGGAGGCTGATTCTTGCCAAGAATGGAGTAGGAGACTGGAGCCAGAAGACTGCCCACTCTGCTTTCCTTAGAGAAAACTTGCCAGACTAGAATGATATCTACTTACCTTCATAATGTTGTTAGTCTAGGGAAATATTTTAGATCTAAGCTGTGCTCTTGATCACTATCCCATCATCATCATCATCATCATCCATCATTATCTTCATCATCATCATCATCATCATCACTAACATTTACAGAGTGCCTACTATGTGCCAGGATCTGTGCTAAATGCTTTACAAATATTATCTCATTTATTCCCCTGATTCTCAACAGGGAAGGAGTTCCTCAAGCAATGTATCCAAGGCTTGACTCCCTTCCCACCAAATGCCAGTTACACAAAAAACACATTTTGTGGATAGGAAATAAACCCATTGATTTAAGCTGAAAACAAACAGAAATCAGAGAAGGTTTACAGATGAGAATGTATAAAATAATACACAGAGTGAGGGAGCAGTCCTACTGGTAGTGAAATATCTCAGCCTGAGACAGTGAGAGTCCTAGATCTCACACCGGGGAAATTTCAGTTTCTTTTGTAGCTCTATGTGGATAAGCACGTGATAGAAATGCCAGTTCCTGGAACTTTGTTTTCTTCTCTTTCAAATCAGGAAGCCAGAAGAAAAAGATCTCTTTTTTCTTAAGCTCTCACATTTTATGGATAGGAAAACTGAGGTAGCCATAGTTTAAATGACTCTGCCCAAGGTTACACAGCTAATAAATATCTGTGACAAGATTCAGACTCATGTCTTTTTGTTACTGCAATTCCAGCATTCTGTCCAGTTGACTAACTTTCAAAGTAGTTGTCTCACTGGAGTAGATTTTTTGGAAACATTGCAATCCCTTGCCCAGTACCTACCCTTGACCTTAATATCCCCAGTAATGCGGGAATGAAATTTTGCTATAAACATTGCTAAAACATTTTGTCTGAACAAAAAACAGCAACAACAACACATTACTAAGGAGTCAGAATGGCAGCTTATTACATTAACAAAGCCTCTTGAGATAACTGCTTGAAAATTATTATTCAAAGAAAATATTAGTGGCTTCAAAAATGAAGTCAGTTTCCTCAGTCCAGCTGGCTCTATCATTAGAGAAGTTGTCTTCCAGAGAGTTAGTTTTACTATGGGCACTTGGAAATTAATGAAATTGGAATTTATGTAAAGTTTATAATAATTTTGCACCTAAGTGCCATGAATTTGAGTTTCAAATTTGGACATTTTGGAATGTTGACTATATAGAAGTATTTTTAGCATTTGTCTGCATGCTGGGCTTGATGCCTTTGCTGAAATTTTCATTTAGAATAGGACCACTGGTGACCCCAACTACTTCAATTCATCTCTTCTTGCTCCTTCTCTGGAAACTTTAATGTGTTGTCTGTTTCTCTCTGGTTTCTGGGTCCAGATCATAATCACCCAGCTGTTCTACATTTTAAATCCCTCTCAAATCCAATTTATACTGTTTCTTTATTCACCAGGGATTCCTTTGATGTTACATCTCCCTTGTTTATTCCTATTTTTCCTCATCTCTGGTCAATACACAAGAATTTTATACTAATGAGAATACTTGGGAAATAGATGTGGACTATATAAAAGTGAAAGAAACTAGGCAGGCAATGGGGCACCTTTTTGTTGGGGCCAAGGTGTTCCTTGATAAGACAGTCCTTCAGTGTGGTGAGAGAGGCTCTGCTTCTTCTTATTCCATTACAGAATGTAAGACTCAGAAGAGGTCTTAAAATCCAGAGCATGGAACTAAAAAGGGGCTTTAGAGATCATCTAATTCAGTGCCCTAGTTCATTTTCCAGATGAGGAAAGTTAAGTTATTTACCTAGGGTCACCCAACTAATTAATGACTGATCTGGGTTTAGAACTTAATTGTCTTATCTTCTGATTCATTGACCATTCCAGCACAATATAATAATGTCTTTTCTTCCTTAAAACTCTTATTAGACTAGATCATTCTTAATATTCTGCCATCAAAGCATCCTTCTCTTGACTGATGACAGTGTTACTGAATCTTTCATAACTATCTCTCAGCAGAATGCTTTTCCACTCGATATAAAGGCCCTGTAGGCAAGAAATCATGAATGTTCTTTTGTATTATACGATGTTAATCGTATTGAGAAAGTTATAGTCAAATACTGTTATAACAAATATTATTACCCCCCAAAAATTTACACCAGCAAAAATATTTTAAAGACCTGGCCAGGAGCCTACAGAAACAGGAGATTGTGGATTTCTTTGCAATGTAATTCTCTACTACAAATAATAAATACAAGATGTACCTTGCTCTAGTCTTAGAGCCATTTGCTATAGTGGAGGTAAAGATTTAATAACTTGCTGTGTGGCATTCATGGATTCAACAAATTTTATTTTGTCCTTCATGTGCTTAGAACTCACTCTGTTAAGTGAAATGAGGAAACAAGGTATGGTCAGTGAATATCAGGAGTTTATGAACTCGTTTAAGAGACAATGCATCATGCATGATATCTGAAATTTGTACAGTATTTTTTCTGCTAAAATCCTCTTCCAATACCCCCATTGTGGCCATTGATGACCCTCAGTTCCTAAAGACCTAGCCAGAAGATCACAAAAGTTGGTGGTTTTTGCTAAGCTAAAAAAGGCTTCAAGTACAGCTTACACTTATCTAAGTGTAGAGGAGCTTATCACTTGAGGGTTAGTCAAAGTGATTTGGTTTTTTTTTTTAGCCTTAAAAATAGGATGAAGTATTTGTGGGGGTGGGACAGATTGTGAAGGGTCTTGAATGCCAGTCCAAAGGCTAAAATTTTCTCTTCCAGACAGCAGGAAACTCTTGCTATCAGAATCACCTTGATAAACATCAGAGAACAAAATGGCAACAATGTTTTGCAGGGTCAGTGAGATTCCTTCCTTAACAAGTGAGTACCTTCACTTTGCCAGAATCATGAGAGCATCTTATCAATGCATCAGAATTTGTAACTGGAAGGAGATTTATGGATCCTCAAATTTGTGAAGCGACATGGCGCATTGGGAAGCACACTGTATATGTAATCAGAAGGCAGTTAAATTACATTCCAAACACTTATTAACTGTATGACCTTGGGCAGGTCTTTTCACTTCCTAGGACCTATAAAATGAGACAAATAATACTTGTATTCACTACCTCATGGGGTTGTTGTGAGGAAAAATTTGGAAACCTTTAAACACCATTTGGATGTGAACTTCTGTTAGTTTAACACTCTAATTTTATAGAAGGGGAAACTGAAGCCCAGATTTTTATACACATACACTCACACAACCACACACCCAAACCCACACCCACCTCCCCCCCCCACACGTATGTATTCCAATTCCAATTTCAGAATTCTTTTCACAGTATCTCCAATACTCAATATAAGTGATCTTATAAATATGGGTGTATTACAAATACATCTTACACATTTCTAACCTTTTACCTTTGTTTCTACATGGTTACTCTTTTCTTTCCTACTCTGCAGAATCCCCTCTTCACCTCTAATTTCAAAGCACCCTTCTAGACGTAGCCCAAGTTGTATCTTCTCTTGACCACCCCAGCTTATAGCAAACTCTTCCTCCTTTTTAGTCTTAGAGTACTTATTTGGGGTATTATTAATCATCTTGTGTGTGTGTGTGTGTGTGTGTGTGTGTGTGTGTGTGTGTGTGTGT
>NW_020954596.1:21669257-21827826 GCF_900497805.2 Vombatus ursinus | reverse complement strand
TGTGTGTGTGTGTGTGTGTGTGTGTGTGTGTGTGTGTGTGTGTGTGTTCTCTTTAACTAAATTGCAAGCCCCTAGAGGGCACTGGCTGTATTTCTTACTTCTTTGTAATCCACTCAGTGCCTTGTATATGACATTTTCCCAATATACATTTGCTAGTTGGTTATCAAATAAGAGAACATTCTTTGCTGTTTTGTTCCTTCCCATTCCTTCTTTCTCCAGAAGGTTTTTGCATGCTGATGAAAGGACACTCTTCCTTCTTTTCTTTCTTTCTTTCTTTCTTTCTTTCTTTCTTTCTTTCTTTCTTTTTCTTTTTTTCTTCCTTTTTCTTTTCTTTTCTTTTCTTTTCTTTTTTCTTTTCTTTTCTTCTCTTTCTTTGTCTTCCTTTCTTTCTGTCTTCCTTTCTTTCTTTCTTCCTTCCTTCCTTCCCTCCTTCCTTCCTTCCTTCCTTTCTTTCTTTCTTTCTTTTTCTTTCTTTCTTTCTTTCTTTCTTTCTTTCTTTCTTTCTTTCTTTCTTTCTTTCTTTCTCCCTTTCTCTTTCTTTCTCTTTACTTCCTTTCTTCCTTCTTTTTTTTTCTTCTTTCTTTCTCCACAAGACACAGAAGATTTCTGAGTCCCCCAGGGAGAATCCCTCATGAATTACTCTTCTGAGTCCATTTGTTCTAAGGCAATTGTTTTCCTCTGGAATTTTTTATAATCAGCTTTCAGCTTGATTAACTTAATAGAATCATAGAATATCAGAGCCATAAGGGACTTTCCATTAGGGTCTGGATTCTGCTTCCATTGAGGCTCTTGTTGGGAGATGAATTCGTAAAAGAGGGCCCTGAAAATGCAGAACCAGGGTCACATAACAGGGGCATGGAGAGCCCCCATCTGTCCTAACAGCATCCCATTGTCTCAGAGAATATTTGAGAGAAGATAGTGGATGATACCATGATGTAGAGTTTGAGGTCCCTTCAGAACTGAGTATCCTAGGGTGAAGTCATCCTCTTTAATTAGTGCACTTCTCAGTGGGTTGTCGTTGGCCCAATTTGCTCAGCTCATAATGCTTGGCACTTACACTCAAGTCAATATACTTATCCCTGCTTGGTTTATTTGTCTAGTCTGGCCTGTGGACAACATCTATATTGTCTGTATCTTTTCCTCCACATGATCTGATTTCCCTAATAGTCATAATCTTGCCTCTTTTCTCATATCTTTGATACAATAAGAGGCAGCTTGGTACAGTGAAAGGAGCCCTGACTTTGGAGTCACAGGACCTAGGTTTAAATCCTAATTTGGTTATTTACTGACTGTGACCTTGGTCAAGTTAATCTTTTGTGTCCCCTTTCCCTTATAAGTAACAGAATAAGGGCAATCATGAGAGGCCATCTGAACTTCTGGGCTGGGGCACTTTCTGTCAGACAAAATCTGTGCTCTAGCTCCTACTGGTATGCCACGTGTTTTAGCTCTTTGCTTTGGTTGTTGGTTTCTTGGTTCTAGTGACTGGAACTGTGCCAGACAATATTGGCAATGGAGCCAAAAAGCTGCTGTATAGTATGGGCTATAAGAGGATAACAGAGATAACTGTTGGGGTACAGTATAATAAGGAAGTTGGATTAAGTGTCTTCTGAAGTCCCTTCTAGCTCTAACTTTGGTTCTAGGATATTGGAACAGTTTTCCTTGATAATTTTTTGAAATATGATGTCCATGCTGTTTTTTTGAGTATGATTTTTGGGTAGTCCAGTAATTCTTAGATTATCTCTCCTCAATCTATCTTCCAGGTCAGTTGTTTTTCCAATGAGATATTTCACATTTTCTTCCATTTTTTCATTTTTCTGATTTTGTTTTATTATTTCTTGAGGTCTAAATGGAGTCATTAGCTTCCACTTGCACAATTCTAATTTTTAAGGAACTAGTTTCTTTTGTGAGCTTTTGTACCTATTTTTCCATTCGGCCAATTCTGCTTTTTAAGGAATTACTCAATATTTTTTGTGCCTCTTTTTTTTTTTAATTGTTGTTCAGTCATTTCAGTTATGTCCTATTCTTCATGACCCCATTTGGGATTTTCTTGGCAGATACTGAAGTGATTTGCCATTTCCTTCTCCAGCTCATTTTACAAATGAGGAAACTGAGGCAAACAGGGTTAAGTGACGTGTCCAGGGTCACATAGCTAGCTAGTAAGTGTCTGAGGCCGGATTTGAACTCAGGAAGTTGAGTCTTCCTGACTCCAGGCCCAATACTCTATTCACTATGTCACCTCGCTGCCCTGATACCTCTTTTACCAAGCATAGGGGTGCCCTATGCTTTTTGATCAGTTACCAGGTCCTCTTACCACCTCTGGCTTGACCAAAGCTGCTGCTGTTTCTGTCATCACCACCTCGTCCCACCATTGCTATTTCATCCACATGGGCTCCAAGCTAGCCTCCTTCCCCATGTCAGAGATCTCTTTTTCTGACCTCCTATATTGTTTTGGGCTGGAAGAATGCCTCATTCTGACCTTTTGTTGGCTCTGCCACTCTAGAATTAGATTTGAGGCATTATTATAAAATAATTTGGAGGGGAATTTTGGAAGAGGTCAGATGGGTACTTGCTCCACTATGCCATCTTGGCTCTGTCCCTGGAAATCTAAATCTTTAATCTTATGACCTATTGCCATTGACCAAGTGATAGTTGACTCCTGCCAGCTGTCCCCTGGGTCTGGTTCTGCTCACTTCTGCCGTGGTCTGGTGGTTGAGCTATAATACGTATCACCAAGAGGCCTCTCCCATTCTTTGGGACTCTTAGAGACTGTCTAGTCCCACCCTCTCATTGTATAGATCCAGAGAGGGAATGGGACTTGTGTAAGATCACATGACTAGTGAATGACAACACTATGTCTAGAACCCGGGTTTCTTGGCTCTCAGTCCAGAACTCTTTTAACTACATTATTCTACTTTCAGATTATATCAACAAAGTACTTTATAAGCCCCTTGAGAAATCTATGTTTTCTCCATCTCATGCAAATTAGATTTTTTTTTTCCCCTCAGGGTTTTGAATTGGTTAAGAATGGGGACTCTATATGAAAGAAACATTACTGATCTCTGACCTGTTTAATTGTATACACTGTTGTTGAGGGGGTTGAGTAGGAGAGGGGATTGGGTGTGGATACTGGCTTTGGGATTTTTCAGGAAGGTAGAACTCTTGCTAAAAAACTGCTGCCTTTTTTTTTTCCTGCTTTGTGAGGGCAAGGGAGAGGAGAAGGGAAATACACATTTAAATAGTGCCTACTATGTGCTGGATATTGTATTAAGTGCTTCACAAATATCTCATTGTTTCATACCACTGGACACAGAATCAGAGAATAAATATATGGCTGGAAGAAATATCTTCATTTCTTACCAGGCTGCATTCCAGACTTCTTTACCATGCCCCTGAAACCTCTTTATCCTGGAAGATCACACCAGCTTTGGAATTTGCACCTTGGAAATGATCTCTGCTCCTGTGGACCTTTTCTGTGATTAGATGGTTCTTCTAAGAACCTTCATTTAAGGAGGCCACTCAGGCTAGGTATGTTTCATTTATCACCACGCTGCAATACGGACTTTTCTGCAATTGCTGCCCCTCCTCCTGATAGATGCTGTCCCCCTTTTCAGCTTCCTTTTATAGGTTATCTTTCTCTATTAGAATATAAGCTCCTTGAGGGCAAGGCCTTTCTTTTTGCTTGTCATTTGTTATCCCAACACTTAGCATAGAACCTACCTAGTAAGGGCTTAATAAATGTTTGACTTTGACTTGACCTCACAGACAATATAGTCTATGGCATTTCAAAAGTTTGAGGGACATAATTTCTGGATAATTAGTCATTTTATTAATAATGGCAGCATTTTTAATAAAAGGTAAGTGACACTCTTGGATGCCACAGATAATCATGGTGGTAGGCTCACTGCTTATATGCCCTTGGAAGAGGAGTGTTCCTGAAAATGGCAATCAACTCTGATTGATTAACAATTAATAAGAGAATGAATATTACAAAGAAGATCTGAAAATGCAATCATGTCACTTTTTGGACAGATAGATTATCTCTATACCCAGACCACTCCCAACCTTGGACAATCTAGACAAAGGTTTTACCTTCACTCAAATTTGATTGAGTGGAATTCACCTTAGATTAGAGATTCTTTGTAAGGTTGGGTGTGGTCTGATAGAGGAGAAAGTTAGTTCAACCTTTAGAGACTGAGTTTTTGAAATGAGGACTTTAGAAAAAGGGGGAACTCTGGATCTCCCCAAATCATTGGTTATTAATAATCATTTCCCTCAAGTCCAGCCCTGTTATTTTACTAAAGAGGAAACTGAGGACTAGAGAGAGAAATGACTTTTCCAGGTCACACAGGAAGTAAGTAGCAGATGTGTGGTTATTCCAAATCCTGTATTCTTTCCATATCCTTTGCCCTCTTCCCTGTGACCACCCTGAATAAACCTGCTCCTTCTTTGGCATTATTCCTCACCATAGTCCTAGGAGGTAGGTCTGAGTTACTTTTTTTTTTTTTTTGGAATCAAGCTCTTGTTCCAAATGAGAATATTTATCTAGAGAAGTCAGACCTCAGGCAGATGCCAACATGCTTTCCCTACCTATGCAGTTATTAGTTCTTAAAAATGAAGCATTTATGCTAATTCAATTAAAATCCAATACAACTCAATTAAAACAAAATGAAAGGCTAGGCTAGGGTACAGATGCCCTGGAAAATGGATTTTGGGGGGTATTTTCTCTGGCTGTGAATAGATTTCTAATATGTAGGCGACCACACATGCTCTTAAAAATGAAAACAGGCCTAACTATAATTGAATGATTTGTAATAATACTAACATGTATTTATAGTAAGTCCTTTCCTTTAGAGTCCTACATTTAATTTGGTAGCTTTGGGGCAGAATACAAACCAAGTTTTGTTGTATCCACTAACAAATCTTTTCTTTCTCTCTTACCTTATTTTTTCTGGAGACGTAGAATTTTTTTTTTCTTTTTTGGACTAGACTTGTGATTTAGTTGCTATAGAGAATTCTTGGTGAAGAAAATCTTTCACAAATGCAGATGAGCAATTGTTTTGCAACTAGTCTTTGAGAAATGCTAGGGCACTAAGGGTTTAAGACTTGTCAGGATCATGTAGCCAGAATGGGTCAGAGGTTGGCCTTGAACCTGGGTCTTTCTGATTCTGGGGTTGAATCTCTATCCTTCACACTGCATTGCCTATGGAACACAGATTAATGCCTCACACATAATTCCCTGATATGTAGCCAGGGACCATTTTACTAGGGTAGTGATTTATGGTTATGCCTATTTAAGTGGCTGGCTCCCATTAGATCAGGGCTGTGTCCATACTGGGACATGGCAGGGCCTTGGTCAAAGTCCTTTCCCCTCTAATTCTGATCCTTTTTTCTTTCCAGCTCCTTTTGAGGTGGGGAAGGAGATAGTGTCAGTCTGAGAATTCAGAAGTGTTTCTGGTTTCCCTAGCATTTTAGGTGGTGTGTATGCATAATTTGCTCAGGTTGGGAACTAAGACCTATCCTAGAATGAATCAACAAGGATAGGCATGGTAATGAGGACTCAGTTAGTCTCAGCTAGTATGTTTATATCTCAGATGTCACTAGATGACTGCGCTGTCAGTCAGCATTAGGTCATCCAGCCATATTATTACAACCAGAGTTGTAACTAGGGTAGGGTGGCTACATTCTTGCCCTAGGGCACAAAAATTTATAGGGTGCTGACAGCACTTAAATTTCAACAGTGTAGGAAAAAAAAATGAGCTTGGCATCTATTTAACAAGAATAATTAGTTACTGTACACTGGGAGAGTTCTTCTCCAGCTTGATCCATCTCTACTCCCTTACACTACCAGCAGCTATGTGGATGCTGTACTTTCAGGGACAGGGAGTTTGGGATTCCTTCAACTAAATTTTTCTTAAATAGTTTCTTTAAGGATACCTTTTGCATCACTTGCCCTGGGTGCTAAAATCACCGATTATGGCTATAATAAAAACTGTGAGAAAGGGAAAAGGAATGATATTCCCCTTGTATTTTCATTTGCCTAAAAGGGGGCCACGAAGAATCTGACACAACCGAACCACAACAGTATAAGTGTTTCCAGTGTCCTATTTGTGGAGTCAGAATCAGACTAGAGAAACCCTCTACAGCTAGGGAAGGACTTGGTTACACACTCTGATTATCTTAGGACATTTCCTGTTCTGCATACATGGTCCTACATTAAACCTAAGGATATTCCCTCATTGATCATCTGATTAATTGGGCAGATCCCAAACTCATTATCATAGTATTTAAGGCCCTCTGTACTCTTTTCCTGATCTATCTTTGCAATCTCTTTTCCTATTATACATTTATATCATCCATTACTCTCCAGATGGTCTGTTCACTGTCCCAAAACATTCTTTACATGTTTTTTTTTTCTGCTTCCACTCATGCCATTAGAATATAAGCTCTGAAAGCAGGAACAACTTGATACAGTTAAAAGACTACTGCTCTATATTGAGAAAATTTGGATTCAAATCACAGTTCTGCTAACCAACTGTGTGACTTTGAGTAAGACATGTCACCCCTCTGGGCCTCAATTTCTTCATCTATGAAATGAGGAGGTTGTATTACATGACCTATGAAGAAGACCCTTCTAACTCTAAACCTATGATCCTGTGACTTTTTTTTGTTTCATTTTTGTCTTTTTTTAATGCTTAAAATTATGCCTTGCAAGTATGCAGTAGAGACCTAATAAATGCTTGTTGAATTGAAATTAAATGTGTACATTTTTGCTCATAACAGTTTATTTTACCTGGAATATATCCTTTTCCTCACCACTTCTCCCCATTTCTGGCTTTTTTATTTTTGAGGTTTAGCCCGAGTTCCTCTTCTTCCTGACCTTCCCAATTCTGAACATGCAAACTCAAAATTTTGGAGATCTATGTACATGCATCTTGAAGTTAAAATAGTTGCCAGAACCCTGAGTGGAAGATTATTCCTAGTGAATGGGGTATAGTGAGTGAGGTCAATGTGCATGTACAGCATAGAAGGAAATAGACCACTTTCATTCTGTGGTATGTTCTTACTTTATTATTTTATTGACATACAAATGAAATTTCAGGGAAAGTATTAGGGGGAGAATGCCTGAGGCCTTTCCTTTGCTTTGCCCAGGCTCCAGCTTTAATTTGGTTAAGGGTGGATA
Organism: Vombatus ursinus; assembly: GCF_900497805.2. NCBI lineage: Eukaryota > Metazoa > Chordata > Mammalia > Diprotodontia > Vombatidae > Vombatus > Vombatus ursinus. The sequence continues at coordinate 21,820,646 of NW_020954596.1, read as the reverse complement.
GTTGGACAATTTGGGGCTATAAATGTGTGGGTGGGATGTTGGGACTGAGGTTCTAATGTGCATAACTAAGTAATGAACTTTCTTGGAGCTTTCATAGTAATGGGAGACTTGAAGCCAGGATAATTGAGTTGAAGAAGTGTTGGGAGCTGGCTATATGCTTGCAGTCTGGATCTTGGGAGGTAGCGCAAAATGTATAAGGAAGTAACAAGGTTATTTAAATTGCTGCTTGATGCTAGTGTGTAACCCTGCCCACTAATCCTCATCAAATTTACTGCCCTATCTTGCCTCACCCCTCCCCCTTAGCTTAGGTCATAACTTGGTTCCCTTCTTGACTAACTGATCTTGAACGTTTCAGCCTCAGTTTGACAAAGATATAACTAGGGCAGTTCAACTTTTTGGTGGTTCTGTGATTGTGACTTTATTCCCTTGAATGGCTGTACTATATTATGGACCAGTTTATGCTCACAGCTTGAGAAGTAGTGAGTTCCACATCATTGGAGGGGCTTGAGTAGAGACTACTTGTCCATTTGTCAGGGAGGTTGTAGAGAGGACTCCTACTCCAGTTAATGTTTGAATTAGTCAGGGATGGGGAACCTGTGGCCTCAGGGCCACATATGGCCCTCTAGGTGCTCAAGTGCAGCCGTTTGAATCCAAATTTGGATATTCTTCTTTTGGATTCAATCAAAGGACCTAGAGGACCTAGGTCCAGCTTGCAGTCTGGATCCAGGGAATTGAGGACCTAGAGGGTCACATGTAGCTTTGAGGCTGCAGGTTGCTCACCCCTAGATTAGATCAAGGCTAAGTTCACTTCCAGGTCTCCATTCTATAAGTCTATAAGACTATCTGCTTAAACTGTATTAGTGACAATAGGATCATGGACTTGGAACTGGAAGAGACCTCCATCCCCATCAATTATACAGATGAGAAACATGAGGCTTAGGAAAGCTGTGACTTGCCTAGTCACACAGGTAGCAATCTTCAGACTAGACTTTGAACCCCAGCTCTGCACTCTAGAGCCAATGGTCTTTACCATATGCCCAATATCGTGCTGCTTTCTTAATTTCCTGGGAAACTTAGCCTATGCAACCACACTCTTCCTGAGTTCCAAAGGCTTTTCTGGGTCTGAATCTCAGTGGACAAATAATCTATCCCTCTCAAAGGTAGTAGGATAAGACCAATATAATGGTAGTTAGCATTTCTATAGTGCTTTAAGGTTTGCAAAGCACTGGACATATATATGTTTTCTCTTTTGATTCTCACAACAACACTGTAAGTTGGTGTTATTATTACCCTCATTTTCTAAATAAGGAAACTGAAGTCGAGAGGTCAAGTGCCCAGGGTCACAGAACTAGTAAGTAAGTGTCTGAGGTGAGATTCAAACTCAGCTCTTCCTGAATCCCCAATCCAGCCAGCACACTACTCACTGTGCCAACTAGCACCTAGGGTGGTTGTGGTCAGTCTAGCTAACTGGTAATGGTAGATTGACAGATGTACATTTTTACTCCAAGTTTCTGTAATCTAACACTATTTACTATGGAGCAGAATTAAGTAAAATTAAGCATGATGCTGGCCTCTCTTGGATACTATTCAATGGTACTCAATTCCTCAAAAAGAACATCTCTCATTTAGAAGGTGGTCTATAGCCAGGACCAGGTTATTTCTGAAGCTCCAGGATAAGACATTGTAGGCCACTTAACCTCTCATGAGCTTCAATTTCCTAATCTGTAAAATGGGGATTATAATATTGGCATTATCTCACTTACAAGATTTTTGTAGGTATTAAGGTAAATGTAAATTACTATTAATATTAAAGTAAGTTATTGGAATGGTTAGCATTCCTTATTTACATTTTTTGAAACTGGCAAAGTTAATGAGCCACCTTTAGGAACAGATTTAATAACCCAGTCTGGACAATACTCATCAGGACAACTTATGAAGCAGAGATTTTTTGGCTTTTTTGGCCTATCTCTGATGCTTACTGGCTGTGTGTCTAAGGATATGTAACAACCTATTAGTTCCTCAAGCTACCTAAAAATTTACAGATAGATTTTCATTTGTCCAGGTGAAGGGAATTCCCATACCAAAAAAAAAAAAAAAAGCACAAATCCTTGACATGCTAACCTACATTACTGATTGCTTAATTCCAGTGCCTTCTGTCTGTTGACGATCTCCAATTTATCCTGTTTTAGCTTGTTTGTAACTAGCATGTTGCCTCTCCTATTGGACTGTAAGGTCCTTGAGGGCAGGGACTGTATTTTACCTTTCTCTGTATCTCCAGTATGTAGTACAGTGCCTGGCACATGGGAGTTGCTTCATAAATATTTATTGACCGACCAACAAATCCAAGCTTGTTATGCTGGCAATCCAAAATTGCCTTTCCCGTCTTTATTCCTGCCATTCCTCAAGCTGTACCCTTTCCCATAGTTGGGCTGGTACCTTTCTCATCTGTCCTACAAGCATTTACATTTTTGTTAATGTAACAACATACCTCTCTGCATGCATTTGTTTCTATCTGGAATGTGCTGAACCCCACTTTCCCATTTAGCCAAATTTTACTCAGGTTTAAGGCTGAACTCAAGTTCCCTGTGAAACCACGTTCTTCTCTTTCCATTTTTTCCCCTCAATGGAATGTGTGTATGTGTGCATGTGCATGTATGTGTTATGTCATTTTATTTTTGAGAACATCCCCTCCTTCTAGAGCCCTGCATTATTCCCTAAAGCCAATCTTTGAGTCAGACATCAAAAAGACAAACTAATTTATTCTAGCCTATTCATATCTTAGCTGCTCAAATGCAATCCAGGGGCTATGCACACACCTATATGCTTCAATATTTTAATAGACCTGTGACCTCATTGCTATGGATATTTTTCCCAGCAGTACACCCATGCCTTCTCAGCCTCTGTGGCTATGGTCGCGTCCTCCCATGAATCCTCTGTGGGAATTCCATTCATCTTGCTAAGGACCATTCTGTAGATTTCTTGACATTGTGTGGATACTAATGAAGCACAAAGACCATCCATAAGTAATGTCATGCTTTCACTATAAGACTAAATTACCTTTTTGCCACATTTTGCAAATCCTTGGTGATATCCCTAATATTCTTTTTGGTGTGCAAATACTGCTTGAACATATGGTATGATACAATGTATATACAGGCCAAGGATGCAAATATTGTTAACCAAAAGGAATATAATGTTGATAACATTCTGTATCTTATTTACACTCCTGTATACCTCTTCATTGTTCCTTAAGTGATTCACAACTTTAAATTCTTCAGTAAAGGTGCTATGCCATGATTTATAGGCATATAGCATCAATTTAAGAATATGGTGTTCAAAAGTTGCCTATGTTTTAGGGAAAAATATAGGGTAAAGGGTGGGTCATTAAATGTACCTATAAATTCCCAAACACAATTCCATTTTTCCTATTCCTCCAATTCAGTTATGAGTATCATTTCATTTTCAATCTGCACTGTCAAAGATACATGCACTGATGGACCAGTTCTATGGGCAGCCCATCAAAGTGCATATCCTAGTTTGGACAATAAATAGTATAGATAAACAACTAAATAGTCAGTCAACTCAACAAACATTAATTGACTACTATATGCTAGGTGCTGCGCTAAGCACCAATAATATAAAAAATAGGCATTGTTCATCCACCTGGGTTTTCTTGCATGAATGGATTCACCTCTTCTGAAAGACTGTAGATCTCACTCCATACCTAATGAAGCCCAACATACCTAGTCAATGCCTGGGCCTTGTTACCTATTGTAGCTAGTGATAACATATATACACTTATGCTGCTAACTTCAGAAATTTACAAAAGTAAATGAACTCATAACGGAGGTTCTCAGATTGTTGGCAGTTTACATGATGTCATCTGCTAATAGAAGTATTGCACCATTTATAGAGATTTCCCTTCCATTAGTGCTCTGTCGATGACAGTTGAATATACCATCGGTGAACATTACTTTGTATGATGTCTTACCTGATATCATTAATCTGAAGGTTTTGTAAGAAAGTTATCTTTGTTGCTCCCGTAAAGGAATCTCAAAACTATTTTGAAATATGTATGGGAGACACTTTTTGGAGGGGAGCTTGAAGCCATAATTTTACTTTGCTTGTCAAGTTTTTTTTAAGTCAACAAATAATATATATATAATGGAGTCTTGTTTGATTTTTTTTTGTGTCTTCTAGGCAATTGTGTGACTATAAAGATGAAATATGCTGTAGAATATTATTTGTGAATATCTGCTTGCTCCTTTCTTATGCTTTCAGAAAGGATGCCCAAAGCACATGCGTGGATAAGTCTCACACAACTTTTTTTGGCATGCGTAGTAGTCATATGGGCATATTATTCATTGATATTTTCTTGCTTGCCTTATTTCTTTTCTAAATGTCTATGATTTTTTTTCCAAGCACATTGGGTAGCTCCTTCATGAAGAATTTAGGGTAGGATATTGATGTAAATTTTGCAGTCTGAAAAGGCATAGTGTGTTATCATCTCTATTATTTGAATAAATGCCCATATCCATGAGAATGTAAATCCAATGAAGTACAGAAAGAATAAATGAGTGATTTGTGGATGCCTACAGGGCCATTTTTGCTCAAAGGAGGAATATGGGAAGTTTAGTGGACTGTACATATCACCATACCCTACATTCAAATGAGCTAAATGAGAGAGAGTTTGTAAGATAAGACCACTGATTTACAGGGCTCATGGTTTGATTATGTCTACGTGAAAGGAGGAATGGGGGGAATGGAACAATGAGGTTGAATCAATGGATAATAGACTTTCAGGGATTTTCTTATAGTTGTTGATTTCACATTTGGTGCCATTTGGTGTGGAGGAAAGAACGGTGGACTTGGGGTCAGAAAGACCTAAGTTCATATAATGGTGGTGCTATTAGTGGAATTGATAGCTGTGTGACTTTTGGAAAGTAGCTTTGTTTTTATTAACTTGAGTTCCCTTCTTTGTAAAAACAAGGATAATAATAATAATAATAATACTGTCTATTGGTTTGGTGTGAGGCTCAAATAAGATAATGTCTGGCCATAAATAAGTCACTTTGGTTCTCTAGGCCTCTAGGCTCTCTAGGTTATCTTTAAGATGAGGGTATTAGACTTGTAGACTTCTACATTTTCCTCTGTCCCTAAAATGTATGATCATATGATCTAATAAAATGCTTTTTTAAACTCAAACAGGCTATATGGATATTAACTAGGCAAAAAGATATTACGTAAGTATCTTAGCCTATGAAAAATCAGATCACCATCTGGTAAAACACTAATCTTCTATTTTGGAAAGATACATTAGGATCAACTATGATAGGACATTGATGTAAATGGTACAGGCTGAGAAGACATAGTGTGTTATCATCTCTATTATTTGAATAATTTGATGAAAAGCAAATTACAAATGATGGAGTTTGGAGACAAGAAACAACAACAACAAAAATATTCCCCAAATGCTCTTTTCTTGGAAAAACAACCCCTTTCATATTTTGATCTTTGACCTGTGCTCATACAATTAATTCCCCATCATATTTCTGCATATAGCTCTCTAAGGAGAATCAAGTTTATACTTCCCTCCGATCCAAACCATAACGGCACTTAATTAGGTGATAATTTATGTAGTACTTAGCGTGAACTTCTGGCTCTTGCTGAAGCCCGGCAGCACAAGTGTACATATGTTATCACCTGACTATATCAAGTAACAGGGCCTGGACATTGGCTAGGTATCTTGGGCTTTACAAGGTATCAAGTGACATTTATGACCCCGTTGTACCTGCATTTCTAGTAGGTAGAACTGTCTCTGGTGTGTATTAATATACTGGATATTATGCCCATATGCACTTAAAACATTGACTCCGAGCCCTTCTAAATATCGAGGAACCTAGAAAATTGGGGAAACAGATGGTGGATGAATAATCAGCCTTCTCAGGACCTATCACTCAACTTCAGGGAAATCTTGCAACAGCAGGAGCAGAATAGTTCAGATTTTCACAGTGAAAGGTAAACAGAGCGTTCCCTGTTGGCAAACATTGTCTACAGTGATAACTGGGCTCCAAACATTTGGCTCAGACCTTCAGGGCCTGACCCCATCAATGATACTGGCCAAGCAATGGTTCTTTTCCAAATATCCCAGGGGGGCAGGAATAAAGGGAGACATGGCTTATGATTATGTAGCCTAAACACATTGAATACGTTCATTTCTATGTATTGGTCTAAGAAAAGGGAATCTAATGGGGTTTTGTCTGACTGATCCATCATATCAGAATGTGCTATCTTTGATTCAAAGCCTGGCAAGATATAACAAAAGAAAATGCATTCCTGTTGTTCCTGTTTTTGATTATAACTATGGACAAGAGAAGAAAGTAATAATCAGGGACATTATTTTGGCCCTTCAAAGTAATGTCGCATCTATTCTCACTCTAAACATCAGACTTAGAACCCATTTTTGGAGAATTCTCATTTGTTGTCCTAAGGGAACCCATCATATCCCATCACTCCCTGAAAATAGAATAATGGATTAGAGATCAAAGCACAAAACTTGGATACCATTCCCAGCTCAGCCACTGACTTGTTCCATATCTATGACTTTAATATAACCGTGTAAATAAGTCCATTGGTAGGGAATGGGGAGTGGATGAGATCAGTCTAGGCCAGGAATATAGCTCATACTTGTAGACTAATGGAAATCAGGAAGAAGGCTTAAAGAAATTATGCAGTGAAACTAAAAGAAATAATAAATTCTGAATCCCTTTTCCCTTTTGTGAATTTTGGGCAAATCTAGAAACTAGAAATCTAGAATCAATAAATCAGTGAGCATTTGTTAAGCCCTCCCATGTGGCAGGTATTGTAGGCACTGGGGATACAGAGATAAAAATGAAACAACTTCTGCCATGAAGGGACTTAAATTCTCTCTGGGGGAGACAACACACACATACACATATGTGCACACATGTATATATAAATACAAAGCATATACAAGGTAATTTTGGGAGAAGGTACTAGCATCAAGGGGAAGGGGAGAGAGAAATCAAGAAAGGATTTCTGTAGAAAGCAGCACTTGAACTGAGTCTTGAAGATAACTAGGAATTCCAAGAAGTTGAGATGGGAGGGAGTGCATTTCAGGCATGGGGAGTGCAGATGATGATGAGGAGGAGGAGGAGGAGGAGGAGGAGGAGGAGTGTGGAGACAGGAGATCAAGTGATGAATAAAAGTAAGAGTGACAAGGCTAGTTTGGCTGGCCCATAGTGTGAAGGGTATAATGAAGGGTAAAATGTGTGATAAACCAAGAAAGATAGACTGGGGCTAAGTTGTAAAGAGCTTTAAATACATCAGAGGAGTTTTATATGATCCTAAAGATAAAGGGAGACACTGAAGTTTATAGGGTAGGAGAGTGACTTGGTCAAATTTGCATTTTAGCACTATCATTTTGGAAACTGTGTGGAGACTGGATTGGAAGGAGAGACTATATACTCTCACTTGATGATCTGATAAGCTCCTATGGCTTTAAAGATCATTTCTGTGCTGATAATTCTCATATCTATATGTCCAAACTTAGTTCCTTTCCTGAGCTTTAGTCTTGTATCACTGATTGCTTATTGGATATCTTGATCTATTTATCCCTTAGGCATCTCAAATTCAACATATACAAATCAGAACTTATTTTCTTCCTCTCCATATCCACCTGTCTTCTGAACTTTCCTACTTCTGCCAAGGGCAACACCATTCTAGAAAAGAGGAGGGTGGCAGGAATGGTGAAGGGCTTTAGGATCATGACAAATGAGAGTTGGTTGAAGAAACAGAGGAGGCTTACCCTAGGGAAGACAAGACTTCAGGGGACATCATAGCTATCTTCAAGGATTTGAAGGGATGCTATTAAGAGGAAAGATTAGTGTTACTCTACTAGGTCCCAGAGGTCTGAGCTAGGAAGAAAAAGTATGAAATTACAAAGAAGTAGATTTTAAATCAATGTAGGAAAAAACTTCTAACAATTTGACCCATCCAAAAGAGGAATGGAATACCTTGGCAAATAGTGGGTTCCCATTCCCATTAAGAAGTCAGAGGTTCTTAAAATTTTTGTGTTACAGATCCCTTTGGGAGTCTGGTGAAACTTATGAACCTCTTCTTAGCAATAATTTTATATTAAATTATGGTTGTGTACAAAAATATAGATGTCTTATTCTGCACCTTAAATCTGTCACATATCTGTTATGGATAACATTTTTTTTTCATTGATCCTTTGAAATTATGAATGGCCATTTTATTGATCACAGTTCTTAGAGATTTTCAATTTGTTTGTTTTTAGTGTTATTATAGCATAAATCATTGTGCTTGTTTTGTTCTTCAACAATTTATAAAAGTCCTCAAAATCATTAATTTATATAATATTGATGTTATAGTATAAATTGTTCTGTTTCCACTTACTTCACTCTGCACTAGTCCATCTAAGTCTTTCCAAAATCATTTCATCTCCCATTTCTTTCAATACAGTAGTATTCCATCCCACTCATAAACCACAACTTACCTAGCCATTCTTTAATTATGAGATATCCTCTTAGTTCCAATTTTTTTTAAAACGCCTTCTTTCAAAGGGTTCTAAGAGTAGGTTTTTTTCTTTTCAGAAAAAGTGGAACTTTGTTTTTTTTCACACAAAAACCCTTCCACATCTGTAGATGCATTTCCAGGTTGGACAAACATGAAATGTTTTTTCAGTTTTGTTTTAGTCAGTTTTCAAACTGTTTCAGTTCAGTTTCAGTCTGTTTGCATTCCCAATATTTTTGCTCACAAAACCATTGACTTTTGCATTGTCACATTTATTAATTCAACTGAACTCATGTAATAGAATCTTCACCATACTTCCTTTTTGTTCAGCATTTCAGCCTAAGTTAGGTTTGCAAAAAATATATAAAACACATAAAACTAAAATAAAATATATGACTCAGTTGATATTTTTAAAACAATATTTTTGTATGGTTTTCAAGTGATTTGATAAATTTGCATAGAAATAAGTAACATTACATTAAAAATAAGCTTTTAAAGTAGTGTATGACAAGTAAGTAAAATAAGGTGGGTTTTACAAGTTATCCAATGTTTTAATATCTTTAATAGCTTTTAGCCCACTGATAGAATATTGATTATGGCAGTACCTTAGGAATTGTGTTCTTCTTGGGTAGTTTTCTGTGCCTTCCTAGAAATAATGGTTCACATTTCTGACATCATTGGCAGTTTTCTCATGAAGTTCCTTTAAAAACACACAATTTCATGGGATAATAATATACGAACACTTATTGTACAATAGACTATGTGTACATGCCAGTGTGCAAAAAGGAAATAGAGAAAAATAATATTTCTCTACCCACAGAGTATGATGTATATTCCTGTGCAACCTGTTAGCAATAATAAATTATTTAAAATAACGCCCTTCAACATGTATCTTTGCCATCAAATATATTTGAATTTTCCTGGTCTATGCTCACACCCTACAGACTATATGTATGTGTGTGTGTGTGTGTGTGTGTGTGTGTGTGTAGCTAAAAGGTGAATGTCCTTACAGAGAGTTAAAAATTCTCATTTGAATTTTCCAGGTTTGCAAAACTTAATGAAAATGATCCCCTTTTCCCCACCTACTGATAAACAAGTAATTGTAACTAGGGAACGCTGGAAAACAACATTGATGTCTGGATCACTAGTGTGAGAACACAGCGCTTCACCTTTTGGTGACTGATTTGTTATTAGATTCAGAGTTGCCCGACAGTTGGCCAGCTGCACTGCACGAGCGTCTGTAGACAGGAATACTGTGATTATTTACAGGCTGGCAGTGTATCTAATAACTATAGTAATTTTGAAGTAATGGAGAATATAAACAATATTTCAAGGTACCTGCAACAACTGTAATGGAATATATAAACATCTGTGATTTCTATTGGTTACAGTCACAGGTGCTGCCCACATTCAAAATGGAAAGAAATGCTAAATTTCAGTTAGAGGTTAGTGAAAATAAAGTTATCGACAGACTCCCTAAAATCTATCCATGGAGCTGTAAGCTCTGGGTTAAGAAACCCCTGCTATAGGTCTTGGCTAGATGACCACTGGTTGAACATGAAGAGATTTCCAGATAAAACTGGATTACCTTTAAGGTCCTAATTCTGCGATTTTGTGACTCTGTGACTGTGTATATCTAAGTTCATACATTAATCAAAATTCTATATTATAGCAGTCTCTAACAAGAGACTTTGGCTTAGGTAATCAGTAATGGGAGAGAACGAATTTGTTCTATCCTCAGGCCTTAGCCCTCTTTAGTTTCTAGCAGGTTAGTCATCATTCTTAAGGCATAGCAATTAAGAGATGGAAGAGTTCGCATTTTATATGATGCTTTTTTTAGCTTCCTCCATTATAGTCTTACTTTTACGGGTCGTCAGATATGGCGGTGACCCTGTATGCTGTAAGGCAATAGACAATACAGAGATGCACAAGTTGGAAAGCCTTTAAGTGTGGGCCCAGCATCTTATCATGAATACTAGCCAAGTTAAGTTTAGAAGGGTTCATCACCTGTTTCCTGGTTGGCCATGTTGTTGTTGCTGTTGTTCAATCATGTTTAATTCTTTGTAATCCCATTTGGGGTTTTCTTGGCAGATGAAATGGAGTGGCTTTTTCATTTCCTTCTCTAACTCATTTTACAGATGAGGAAATTGAGGCAAATAGGGTTAAGTAACTTGCCCAGGGTCACACAGCTAGTAAATGTCGGAGGCTGGATTTGAACCCAGAAGATGAGTCTTCCTGACTCTGGGCCTGGTGTTCTTTGCATTACGGCGCCACCTCGCTGCCTTAGTTGGCCATAGTAACTCTTTAAGATTATCTGCTATGTTGTAGATGTATTGAGATCAATATAACAGTGAAATGAGCTCTGGAGTGAGCAGACCTCTGTTCAAATCCTGCATCTGATGCTTACCTCCTGTATGACATTGGACAAGTCATTTAACTTCCCTAGGCCTGGATTTCCCTAGATTTAAACAAAGGGATTTGGATTAGATGACCACTGAGTTCCCTTCCAACTTTAGAGCAGAAGGCAGCTAGGTGGTGCAGGGGATAGATAGAATGCTGGACTGCAGTCAGGAAGCCCGAGTTCAAATCCAACCTCAGACTCTTTCTGTCTGGGTGACCCTGGGCAAGTCACTTAATCTCTGTTTGCCTCAGTTTCCTCAGCTATTAAAAGAGGATAATAATAGCACCTACCTCACAGGGTTACTGGGAGGATCAAATGAAAGGCTATTTGTAAAATGCTTAGTACAGTGCCTGGCACATAAGAAGCATGTAGTAAATGCTTATTCCTTTCTTTCTCTTCATACAATCTTATGATAAATACTTGCAATGATGAAATGCCAGATTCTACTTACATAGTAGCCTCAAAAAAACCTAGGAAGTTGAAGGTACAAGGATTTTAAACCCATTTTAAAGATGAGAAAACAAAAGTTAAGGTAGTTTAGGTGATTTGTCTAAGATCTTATAGTGGTAAACTGAGATTTGAACCCAGGTATTTTTCCCTCCACTATTCCATCCAGTCTTCTTGAAACAAGTCACATACATGATAAACTTTAGAGGTCTGTCACTAAAGGAATCGCTCTTTCCATATACCATGGTCTTAGATTGTACATCTTTATGTGTCAGTCAGGATTTCCTGAGAAGCAACTACAGATTTAGGCCTTTGGTTGCATGGGTTAACCTTCTTCACTCTGAAGTAGCCTCCCAGGGTCTTTCCTCTTGGTTTTAGTGGTGTGTGTGTGTACAGAGGGTCAGTAGATTGTGCCCACTATAAGTCAATTGTGCAACACTGGAGCCAAAAAAGTCAGTGCGATCCTAGACTTTTTTAATAATGGTATGGAATGAGGGGAGTGGCTTTCCAACCACACTTTTACTTGGTCTGACATCTGGAACAGTATGTTCCGTTCTGGAGGAAATATTTTAGGAAGGATATGGACAAACTGGCATGTGTCCAGAGGAGTGTGATGAGATGATCAGAAACAATGCCAAGTTATCGTTGACTGAAGGGTCTGGGAATATTTGGGTTTCAGAAAAGAGGACTCAGGGCATGGGAGCTGTTTTCAAGTGCTTGCAGGCGGTTGTTCTTTGTGCTCAAAGAGGGGCAAAATGCCATCACTATATCAGAGGTCAAGGTACAGTGTGACCAACTAGGGCTGATCAGACCAACAAAGCTCAGAAGGCTCTACTTTAGGTTGAGCACAAATAGTCCATATGAATATTTGGAGTGGAGCTGGGTCTAAATGTGTGCATCTCATGTTTCTTTTGAGCTACTTCGATTCTGCTTTGCTAATAGAGCACAGTGCCTTCTTTGGTGAGGGCACACCATGCAAGACAGTCTTGTACCAGTGTCTCCCATGACTCACAATCAAACCAAAAGTTCTTCAGAGAGACTGTGAGAGTTTCCTTGTATTGCTCCTTTTGACCTCCATGTAAATGCTTTCCTTGTGTGAATTCTCCACAAAATAGTCTTTTACAAATGTACACTTGACATTCGAACAATGTGGCTAGTCCATCACAGTTGTGCTCTCTGCAACAGAGTTTGAATGCTTGGCAGTTCAGTTCAAAACAGAACCTCACTGTCCAGTATCTTATCTTGCCAAGTGATCTTCAGAACCTTCCTAAGACAATTCAAATGGAAGTGATTCAGTTTCCTGGCATGGCGCTGGTATACTGTCCAGGTTTCACAGGGATACAACCATGAGGTCAGCACAATGGTTCTGTAGGTGTTCAGTTTGGTAGGCAACCTCATACCTCTTCTATCCCACACTTCCCTTTGGAGCCTTCTAAACACTGATCTATCTCTGGCAATGCATATATCAACCTCATTATAAACATGTACATCCCTGGAAAGTGTACTGCTAAGGTAAGTGAACTTATCCACAGCATTCAAGTATAGCTTTTCAAGTTAAATAATTTCCTGTCAGTGAGATAGCTGACCTTGATGCCATTTTTGTCCTTGCGGAGGGTGTCTGACGACATCCTTGATGACTGGGAAAGTGCAAAGTATAAGTTGAAGAAAGGATACTTCTTCATGATAGAAGGAAAAAAAAAGAAACTTCCTAATAATGAGAGTTGTCCAAGAGTCAACATCAACAATGACAATCATTTATTATTACTATATGCTAGACACTGTGCTAAGTTCTGGGAATATAGATTCAAGTATAAATAAATATGGTCCCTGCCCTCAAGGGACTGATAATAAGGGAAGAAACCATAACAAATGGAGTTGCAGAGGTGGGGGAGGACTGAAAGCACCTGGTTCTGGAGCGTGATAGAGAAAGTGCAATGGAAATGAGGCAATGGTGCAGCTTCCAGGGTAAAAAAAGGTTTAGAAGGTATAAATGAACTGCCTCAGGAGGTAAAGCATTTCTCAGTGTGGAAAATCTTCAAGTGGAGATTGAATGACTGCTTGTCAGGATGTCTGTGCAGGTACAGTCTGGACTAACATGACCTTTGAAGCTTCTTCCAACTCTGAGACCCTGTGACTCTATGCTTATCACTGGGCAACAGGGGTTTGCTAATATCAGGCATCCAAAGTGCCATGAGACAAAGCAGCAAGTCTTGTTAAGAATGTACGGATAATGGAGGGTGTGGTCGGGGGAGAAGCATTGTGTGTGAAAGGAAGTGTTTTACATGGATTCAGTTTTTTAGAGACTCTGACACATAGACAGCTTCCCAGATTCCTCCTGTGTTGCTTTACAAAGTTCCACTTGGAAAGACAAACAGCACTAAAAATTCTAAAGGAAAGTTCCACAGAGGCATATGGTACTGTAATTATCTCCAAACAAAACCTCAAGAGCAGCCAGGAGATCCCTGTCACTCTGACAGGGTATACACAGGAGTGCACAACCTGAAGAAAATGAAAAGACTGTTTTAGTACCTTTAGAGTATGTGTAGTCATTTTTAGGGGGAAAAAACCCCTGCTACTTAAAAAGGGGCTTGCTTATCAAAGAATTGTGGGGTATGTTTTGAATAGCATGTTTGCCATCTGCCATGGTTGATACTGTATTTATGCTTACTGGCTGCTCATTTATATGATGGGATTAGAAGCTCTCCAGATATAGATGTCTTCCCCGTAGGAGAATCAGACCGTTATACCACTGTAGGAATTCCTGTGTGTGGCTTTTATAGGTTTTTACTATTAATATCCAATTTCCCCCAGGAGGAGCTGCACGTTATGTTATAGTGGACAAAGAATTGAATTGGCTGGAGGGTCTATAGAGTGAATAGGTGGGCATAGGCAGAACTCAGCTCAGGTCCACATGATACCTCCTTGGAGGAGATCCTGACTCTCAACTTTTCAAAATACCATTACCTCAATGTGATTGCACAAAGGAAAGAGAGTGGAATTGCTCACCTACCACAATTTTTTTTTTCCTAAAAGAAAAAAAAAACAACAACAGCACATTATTTTTTATCTGAAAGTAGCTTTGGGCCTTATAACACTTCCTCATTAAGGAGTGTACATACTCACGGAGAGCTGAAGTTAATCCTTGACTATCTTCTTACTCAGAATATAATCTGCAAAGATGATTGGAGGAATATTTCTGGGATGGATCCAAAGACAAATATGCTAATAGATTGTAATCTAATATATTATAATGTTATGTATGCTAATATATTATAATATATTTGTATTGTTAGAAGGGACATCATGTATCATCTAGTTCCACCCCTACGTGAAATGTTAGTTGTCCATACAACGTCTCTGACAACTGGACATCTAGGCCTTCAAAGTACTTACCTTTTAAATCTTATTTCCCACTACTGTCCTTGATGCACACTCTCTTACAGTCAAATTGGCCAGGTATTTATACGCCATACAAACATTCGATCACTTTGAGGGATTTCTGCCTCTAAAAATTGCTTTGTATATACTTTGTATTTGAGAAGGGCAGTGTAATTAAGTAGATAGGGAACTGACCTAGAGCCATTTCAAGCCCCACCTCTGGTATCTACTGTCTGTGTAATCATGGACAAATCATTCAACTCTTCAAGGACTGCAGCGACTCTGTAAGACAGATAGAATATGTCAACATATGTTGGGAGAAGGAGTTTCTTCTTCCTGGAGTCCTAGCCTGTAATATGTATTTATTTATCTGTGTACATGTGGCATTCTCCCAGTAGAATGTAAACACTTTCATTTTTGTCCTTGTATCCTTAGTGCCTAGGATAGAACCTTGCTCCTTGTAAGAACTTAATAAAACTTGGTGAATTGGACTGCTTTAAGAACTCTAGTAATGAGGTACATGCTAGCTTTCAGGGAAGCCTTTTTATTTTTAGATGTCTCTAATTGTTATATAAAGTTTTCCTTGTATTTAACATGAATCTGCCTTACTGAAACTTCTACCCCTTGGATCTAACTATGCTCTCTGGGAAAAGAAGAAAAACTTTAATTCTTCTTTAATGTGATAGCTTCTCAAATATTTGAAGTCCCAATTCATGTTCTTCCCAGATCTTCTCTCTAGTGCTAAACATTTCTGTTCATTCAATTCATCCTTGTATGACATTAAACACTTTACCATCTTTGTCGCTCTTCTCTGGATACACTCCAGTGTTTCACTGTCCCTCTTAAAATTTGCTCATCAAAACTGAAGATGATAGTCCAGATCTACTATCATAATCCTAACCCTCACCCTAATCCTAACTCTATTCCCTAAATTCCTCTAGCTCCACTGACCACCATAGATTACATTGGGGCTTTCATTTCTGGTTGCCATACTTGTATTAATGCCATCTGTGGTTTCATTAGCTTTTTTTGGTTACCATGCTACACTGTTGACTAATCTTGAATTTGAAGTCTACTAAAACCTCCAAGACCTTTTCTCGTGTTTTTTTTTCCTTTTCTCCTCTCTTTCCTACCCTTGCCTTGCTTTTCCTTCTCTTGCCTTGCCTTTTCTTCCCTTCTTTTTTTTCCCCGCCTTTCCTCTCTCCCTTCAATTGGTTTTCTAGACAGATTTTTCTCACCTTGTCCTTTAACAGCTGATTTTTAGAAGTCAAATATGGGACTTAACATTTTCTCTGCCTTGCATTATATCTTATTAGATTTATCTAATCATTCCAGTCTCTTAGTCTCTTTTTGAATCTTATTCAGTCATTTAAAGTATTAGCTATCCCTCTTAGCTTCATGACATGTGGAGATTGAGCAGGCTTGTCACCTCTGCCTTCACTGATAAAAATGTTGATAAAAATGTTGACTAGAACAGAATTCTTCACCCTATTAGTAACCTTCCTCTAGGTTGACATCCATCTTTAAGCAATGTTTTTTGAGTCTGATTATCTAGTGTGTGCCAAATCTACATCATTGTGTTATTATCCAGCCCAGTAATACTTTCATCTTGTCCATATACCATGTCAGGTATAGTCTGTCATTCCCTAATTTCTCAACTGAGTAGCCCTATTAATTGCTCCCACTCCCCACCCAAGTAATGCTGAATGAAAGCAGAGAGGGTTGACTTTTGAAATAGTGAGGCTCATTGTCATTAGAGGTTTTCCAGAGAGAAATCTCTTGTTGGTAATGTTGTAGAGGGCATTTGTATGTTGGGCTAGGGGTTGAATTAGATAAGCTCTGAGGTCCCTTTCAAATCTAGGATTCTATAATTTCTCATTTAAAAAAGCAATGATTCAGCCTACTGGTCATTTGAATTTGAAGAAACCTCAATGTTCCAATGTGGTTCACAATATGGCATCTCCCCTTGCTTGGGGCATAAAGAGATTAGTTCTTCCTCAGAGGATGTCTGTAGAGCATGGAATGAAACCCCTGTGTGTGGAAAAAGTCCATCACTTTCCTTCAGTTTCATCACTGTCTGGATATAAAGCCTTCCTCTTGCTGGTGGGATAGTTTCCCAGTACCACAGAAGCTTATTTATTAGGACTTCATAATGAAAACAAAACACTTAAGCAATACATTGTAAAACATTTGAAACCAAATACTTTTTTTTTCTTCTCTGAGTCATGTTTGTTGTGCTTGAACATTTTTCAACATAAGGTGGGGAGTGGGGTGGGGGGAAGGGGGAAGTTTCTTAAGGTAAAATATCTCCTGATGGCTGAATTGAAGCTTCTAGCCATTTTTGTCCTTATGGGGATTTCCCAACTGTCTTCTGGAGGGACTTTTATTGCTTTTCAGGAGTAAGAGCATCCTCAACTCTTGTGGTTTTCTTTTTGGCTACTGCCATCTTGAGGTGTTTAATGGATGGGGATGGGCATTTAGTATTAGTCACTTGGTTTGGGTACCTGGTTATGTTCATCTGAAATAATGTATAAAACACACTTTGCAAACACTTAGGTGCTAGATAAATTTTAGTTTTTCTTAAATTATTTTTAACCTGGTTTATTCCTTCCTTCATTTATTCTTTAATTTATTCAATAAGTAGTTATTAATGTCTCCTATGTATGTATATGGTGCTAGGCCAGGCACTATATGGAATACAAAGGTAAATGTAATATGATTCTCCCTCTCCCACCCTCCCCAGCCAAATAAATAGATAGGTGCACTCACACTCAAAGCTGAAATC
The DNA here is from genome assembly GCF_900497805.2 of Vombatus ursinus. Taxonomy (NCBI): domain Eukaryota; kingdom Metazoa; phylum Chordata; class Mammalia; order Diprotodontia; family Vombatidae; genus Vombatus; species Vombatus ursinus. Next base: position 21,803,079 of record NW_020954596.1, on the reverse strand, counting down.
CCAGGTGGTCTAACTATTTTGTGAGTGGTACAAACAAAGTGCTTTAGGTATTCCAGAGTGGAAGCAGTAAGAGATCATTTCAGATGATGGAGGAGAGGGAATAGGGAAGGTGTCATGGAACAAGTGGCATTTGATGTGAGACCTGAAATAGAGGTGGATGGATGGAGTTCAGAAAGATGAGCTGCAGAGGTTGAGGGAGGGCATTACACATGGAGGAAATAGCATTAGCAAAGGCATACAGTTGAGAAGGCACTGTGTGTTTTCAGGGAATGATAGAACAAAACAACTTGAGTATCTGGTGGTCAAGGGTCTTGAGATTGTGAAAAGAGAGACTACCCAGATCTTTCCCTGGCCCACTGTGCTTCATTTTATGAATGCTATTCAAGTATCAGTCATCAAGAGTTGTAAAAGTAAATAACTTTTATCTGTAGGGTGTCTTTAGGCTTAAAAAGTATTTTCATCATAACTCAGTAAGGTAAGAAGCATAAATAATTATTATCATTACTCCCATTTTGCAGGTATGGAAATCAGAGGTCAGAAAAATCAAATGTTTTTAAGGTACAGTGGGAAAATGGGCTAGATGTGAAGACAGAGGACCAGGATTCAAATCACAACTCTGCCATTTATTGTCTATGAAATCTTAGTCAACTTAAAACCTCTGTGGGCCTCAGTTTCCTTATCTGTGAAATGAAGGTGTTAGACTGAATGACTCTGAAATCCTTTCTGGCTCTAGATTCATGATTCTTTACATGCCTATGACCTTTCATAATCCTATGATCCATGGTCATACAGCTAATAAATATCAGATCCAGGATTTGAATCCAGCTCTCCTGACCCCTGGTCCAACCCTTTTTATGTAGTACTGTGCTGCTTTTCTATGTGAAAAAGATGGAATTTTCTATTTTATGAGACTATTAGGATGATTTTTTTCAAGGGAGTGGTGGTAAAGTGTTTTGAGATAACTGAGTAATAGGTGCTCCATTAGGTTCCCTTATTTCTGGTGGTCACTCTTAAGAGTTTACATCTATACAGCCATGACCTAAAAACTCAATACTTGCATTGCAAGTGACTAACTTCTCATTTGTTTTTCCTTTTAGATCTATTTTATCCTATCAAAATCTTTAAAAACAGCTCACCAAAGCAAGTTTTGAATCCTTGTGCCACCTATTACCTGTGCAAGCTACACTAAATTACTGAATTCTCTGGGCCCCATTTTTTCTCGTCTATAAAGTGAGGGGGATGGATTGCTAAGATGGTCTCAAAGGTCCCTCTCAGGCTAAAGACTATGAACTATTAGAACAGTAGGAAATACTAAATGGAAAGTCAGCGTTTTTTTCTTGTTTTCATTTCAGTCTAATTCCCTATTTACATTAGAATCGTTCACTCTATTTGTCCATTCCTCTTCTATAAGCATGAGGAAGAAGAAATTCAATTAAGTGCCCAGGTAGTATAATCAGAGGTTCTGGAGGATTCAGTCCCCCATATTTACCTAAGGCAATAATGTGGTAGCCATATAGACAGCAAATCTACTCCAAAGTGTACATTGTTGGCCTTATGTTTACGTAACCTGGAGTTCAAGTGGGTTATTTTCATTCGTGTTTCCTCTCTTGAACTGGAAGCCAGAAGACAAAGATCTTTCCTCTTCCAAGCTCTCACCAATTCCACCAGTCCCACAGGCATTGAACACTGAGCAGTTATTCTCCACCAATGAGAAGAGTCTTATACAAATGGTCTTGAGCCCTGGGTTACATTTAGTTGTCCCCATGGGTTAAATTAAAGAAATGTTTGCAGACTTTTCCCTTCGTAAGAACAAAGAGCCAAAAGGGAACTTAGAGATGGTTTATTCCAACTCTTTCATTTTGCAGATAAGGAAACCCAAAGCCTAGAGGGCTAAGTGAGTAAAGTGAGTTGCCCAAGGTTACACAATTAGTAAGTAGTAGAACCAGGATTTAAATCCAACTGCTCTGACTCCAAGTGCAGTAGTTCTGCCTTTATTTCCACAAGGAAGGTAGAAACTATTTCATTGCTTCAACGATCTATGATTTTATCAACGTGGAATTTATCAATTCCTTCAGAAACCTCCATATTCTAATAGATGGTCTTCACAAATTTCTGTGGTTAAAAACTTCATCCTGCTGTGGATAAACTCCTTACACACTTAACTTGATATCTTGGTAAATACCACCCCAACTTAAAAGTTCCTCAGCTTTCTGTAGGACATGCCAGGGCTATTTTTCTACTAGCAGAGTGTTTTTGAGAGCGCAGTGTCACCTCCATACTTTGATGAGACATCAGAGTACAGATTTATCAGAGGAAATCGCACCTTAAGAGGTAGTTAATAAACCAAGTTCCCAACTTTATTCAAAGTCACTTGAAAATTAAGATAATATTTTCCTTGTATCATCCAGGAAGTGTCCTTAGTTCTTTTCAACAGAATAAATGAAGTATAAAAAAAAAGAATCACCAATCAATTAATCAATCAATAAACATTTATTAAGTGACTTTGTGCTAAGTTAACCCCCGGGCACATTGGCTCATGCCTTTAATAATCATTGCTATGTAAGGAGGCTGAGGCTAAGGTATCACTTGGATTCAGGAGTTCTGAGCTTTCGGGGACGAAGCCAATCAAGTGTCTCCACTACATCTGACATCAGTATGGTGAGCATTTCAGAACAGGAGGCCACCAGGTTGCCTATGAAAGGGGTAAACCAGCCCAGATTTGAAATGGAGCAGGTCAAAACTCCCATGCCAATCAACAGTAGGATAAGTCTGTGAATGAGGCTAGCACTTTTTTTGCTAGGAGAGATAGGGAGACCCAGTATTTACAAGAAAAGAAAAGAAAGCACAGGATCAATCATATAATCATTACCTGTGATCATAAATCATGGAAACCATAAAATATTAGAACTGGAAGGCACCTTAGAATTCATTTAGTTCAACTCTCTCATTTTATAGATTAGAAAGCTGATTCTCAGAGAGATGAAGTGTTTTTAAAACTATTTGCCCTCAAGATTTTTTGAAGTCATTTTATTTTGAGGAAAAACTTTTAGAAATTGGTAGTGTGTATGTAGAAGTTGGATGGCGGGGATCCGACAAGAGCTCCCCCTTTCTGTCGGTCCCCTATGGCTCTGCATTTTTGAGAAAACAAATAATTGATTCAGCATTAATGTTAAGCAAAGCTAAATATCAGGAAAGGCAAAGAAAACATAGCAACAGGAAGTTAAAAAGGTGGAGAGAGTCCGAGGCAAGAATATAAATCAAAGATTTCTTTTCTTTCTTTCTTTTTCTTTTTTCTTCCTTTCTTTCTTTCTTTCTTTTTTTTTCTTTTCTTTTTTTTTTTTTTATGAGCAGGCCACCCTGACGACAGAGTGCAGAAGCAGGCTGAGTTGTTGTGAGAAATAACAATGGGTAGTGCACATGTAATAATACAAACATGGCCTAAAACAGAAAGGGAGAATGTTTTGAAGCCAGGCTTAGTATTCTGAATTTCTCATGGTTCACACTCTGCTCTCTCTCTCCCTCCCCAGCCCTCTCAATCCCACCTCCACCCCCCACTCAGTCCCGTTTACCTCCCTGTCCTTTCCCCTAACCCACCCCTCCCAGCTTGGTCTTCCTTATGATGATCCCAAAATACCCCATTGAACAATAAACATGAATGACCATGGTGGTCCTGTCAGCTCCGGCTCTTTGTAAAATAACCAGTGATCTACAGCGTTCCTCTGGAATTGATTTCACAGACTCTCGCCACCTCTTCCCATTGACAGGCAAAAAAACCTGACTAACACTATCCATTTTCCCATCATTGTAAATTCTTAAGAGGCCAAGAGCTGTGAGGCCCAAGCCTCCTGGTCCGCCATGGCGGCAGTAACAAATCAAACAGTCTGCTTACAAACTCTTACATTTTGAAAAGAACACTTCGAAATGATTAAATATTTATGCATGGCAAGCACTCGAAACTTTGATGATTTATTCGGACTTTATAACTTATAGTAAAATATAAATTTTTGCCCATAGTGGCATAAATGTAAAAGATTTCTTTTCCCAGAGTGCAGGGCTTCCAAAGTTGGGGATGAAAAAATGCATCTGTTTTCCTGTGTGTTTGCTTTTTTTTATAGTCTTCATAAATCCAGCTAGCTCCCTTTTAGACCGCTAGCCTCTTTCAATAGAAGCATGTTTTTGCTGGGATTTCCACATTCATAATTATTCCTCTCATTTCTCTGCTCTGAGAAGACAAGCTGGTATTTCATTCCTTTGGGGAAGTTAATAATATGGTAGGCAAAACATCAGGAAAAATTATAATGAATGAGGCTATACAAACCGTAGGGAAACACATGTTGCCGTTATAAAATGTTCCTGTCATAAATCCTGGAAATTTCACTACAGTCACAAGTGAATAACTTTTTAACGCATAAACACTCAATTAATTAAATAGTAATATGCTATATAAGTTTAAACTAGTGCTAAATAGCTTGCATTTATATCATACTTTAGGGTTACAAAGCACTTTCACATACATTATCTCATCTGAGCTCAGACATCCCTGTGAGATAGGGACCACAAATATCATTATGCCCATTTAACAGATGAGGAGATTGAGGCTTACAGAGTTTAAGCAGCTTGCATAAGGCCACACAGCTTGGGATAGGGGGAAAAGAAGGCTCATATAATGGCGCTTACTGTCATGAATAGATACCTTAGCAGTCCTGAACCTTCCAACTATCTTTACACCTATATTGAATCAGAGGACAAGAACTTTCTCTAACCTCCTTTAAAAAACATATTATTACTCATTTCTTATTGAGGATATAATGCCCAAGACTTAAACTCAAATATTTTCTTTTCTTGTCTTTAATTTAGGTCCCATGCAATATTCCTGGAGCAGTTATTTGAGTGTCCCAGCGGCCTTCATTATTTCTTAGTTATATTAGCATCTAATTTATTTTTTTTTCTGTTTCTTTCAAGTGTCTTGAATGCTGTCTGTATAGAGTTCACAGACCTATAAATATGGCTGAAAGGTCAGAATGTATTTAAAAATACTTTGAAAAATATGTATCACTACATAAATGTAATACAATGTAGAAATTCCACTATATTATTCAATTTCTGTTATCAACAGAGTGCTGTGCTATGTGCTAGAGACACCAAGAATATAATTTTAGAGCATATTTTTTTTTTGCAAGAGACAATATGTATAAACATGAAACTGGAAGACTTGCTTTGCCATTTACTAGTTGTATAGTCTTGGGAAAGTCATTTTTCCTTTATAGATTTCAATTTCCTCAGTTGTGAAATGGAGATAATAATATTTGGACTCGATGACTCCTAAGGTTTCTTAAAATCTGAAAGTTTCTAAATTTATGATCCTATATCTCTCTAGGTATAGCATAAGGATAACATGAAATAATTAATATAATATGGTTATAAATTGTTATATAAATATTAGCTGCTCTCATTATGTAGTTTAATATTCTCATTTTATAGATGAAGCCCAGAAAGATGAAACAACTAGTCTAAAATCACAAACAGGTTAATGGAAAAACCAGGACCAGAACCCAGCTTTTAAGTCCCCATTATGTGTGTATTCCTCCACACTACCCTGTCTCTCCTTAATATCTTTTAATCCCTAATGTATGAAAGAGTTGTATGAAATTATCACTACTGTGTCTCTTTCAAAGAATCTTATTTGGTTTTAGCATGTGCATGCTAAATACTTTGATGAAAGAAAGCCTTTAAAGTTTCATTTGCTCAATTATTTTTTAAATAGGAAACAAAAGGCATTGTTGGATCTTGTATTCATTATACCTTCTAGTCAATTGTGTGGTGACAGGGAGGTGATTGACTGAATATCACTTATGAAAAACTATTTGTTCCCATACCATGTCAGCCATATGCGTGTGTATTCTTCTGTAAGGATGGGGTGCTTGAGGAAAAACAACCAAAATACTCTACCCCATTAAAAATAAACGATTAGATGTTTAACCAATCAATCTTAATCTTAGGTTTTAAATTAAATATAGAAAGTCTTTGAAAGCCATTGGATGAAGTGAAATGATATTAGACAGTCTGTTTCAATTGGCTGAGGGATTTTATCATGCCCTCTGGATCACATTGTTTAAAAGCAAAGAATTAGCTGCAATTGAGGTGTTCCAGTGAGTGGTGAGCTCTGAGACAGAGTATTCTGGCAAGCCCCTTAAGAGGTGTTGATGGGAGTAGGGGGGTGTGGAATGTGGAGGGAAGGAGAGACATTGGTTTTGGCTTAGGTCTGTTTCCCTCCTTCCCCTTGCTGGAGGAGGACCTAATGACCTTTGAAGTATTCAGAGGATGTTGGACTTCTTATGTACTCACCAGTGTTCTGCCAATATCCCTGAACCAGTTGATGGTCAATGTCTCCAATAAGAGCCAAGTTACAGACTAGATATGTGGATGTGGATTTTTGATTCTACAAGTAGCACAGGCCTAAAAGGGAACTTCTTGAGTACCCCATGAATGAACAAAAATGATTTCTAGCAGTTAGAAACTGTGAGTAACTTCTTTGCTACTATATTCTCTAAGCTTGAACCCACTTTCCTCTGCACTCTATATATACATGTAAGAAAGTGTCACAGACTTCTGGGGAAATGTTTTGTTCCAAATGTACTACCTTAGTAAATACAGTTCTCTAAATGATTCTCAGCTGATGATTTTGGGGAGAAGTAGCACACTACTGGGGGCTCAATCAGACGGCAAAAGAAAATTATCTCCAACTCCTCAAGGACACCCCAAAAATGATGAAGGGAGATATTGGTTTCTCTAAAACTTGAGATTCACCTGTGAAAGTAGGAGCTGGTTTAAATATTCTCTAAACTTGTATGGCCATATACTTCTTATAAAAACTTCTTAGATGTGGGAAAATAGGCATCTTGGTCAGTTAGTGATGCCTTCTTGAATGGCTTTTTTATTAGTAATATTATACATGATCTTTTTTCTTGAGTATTTTGCATCCTCTTCACTTGAAGATGTACTGAGAACCAACACATTGACACCTTCAAAACTGTATTACTTCCAGCACAAATGACCTCTGCAAATACTTAGTCTAATCTAGCTGTTTGTAGGTCATGTCAAATGTAATGGAGAAACATGTGGTAGGCATAAATTCATTCTGCATATTATCACCAAAGACATAGTTCTGCATGAGAAGCAGGTAAAAGTTATAAACAAACAAACCTATAACTAGAAAATACAATGGACCAGTCATATTGTGATGGTAAAGAATCATCCACCCAATATTAAGGCTTTAGTTGAAAGTTCATATTAGATGGATTCATTGTGTAGAGTTTATAGATATAATGGACATAGTAAATAAGAGTAAATGGACAAGAGCAGGATGGGCACATGGGGATACGTTGTGATCTGTGCCGGGGGGGGAGATGGTAGATATATAGAGACATATTAGAGTCATGATTTAAACTCTGTGCCAGTTTGGTAACCAATCACTGGCACAGCTATATTATAAGGAATTTTCAATGATACAGGCCATAGTATAGTAGAATACTTTGCATGAAAATGTGTGTCTTTAACCTGCAGAGCAGATGCTAGAAGAATAACTTTTAGATGAAAAATAGTGGGAACTGATTATTCCCACTCAATATATTCTAAATGGGACTTATACCCTCTCATCATCAAAATTAGTTCTTCATGAGTCATCCTCAACTCCTCCCTACCTCTCACCCCTCCATATCCAATCTGTTGCCAAAGCCTGTTGATCTCACCTTTGCAATGTCTCTCATTTCTGCTCCGTTCTCTCAGATACTGCCATCTCCTTAGTGCAGGCCCTCATTCCTTTGTGCCTAGCCTATTGCAATAACATGCTGGTTGCTTTGACTGAATGTTTACCATTTGACTGCCTCCCCACTCCAATTCATCCTCCAATCAGCCACCTAAAATGCTTGTCTGATCATGTCACTCCCCTGCTTAATAAATAGTGGCTCCCTATCACTTCTAGGATCAAATACAAACCCTTTGTTTGGACTTCAAAGCCTAATATAACCTAATTCTCCCCACCTTTCCAGTCTTATAGCTTATATTCCCCATGTAATCTTTGATCCAATGCCATTCACCTTCTTGCTGTACCCCAAACAAGAGACACCATTTCTTGGCTTTAAGTATTTTCTCTGACTTTCCCCCATGCCTAGAATACTCTCCCTCCTCATCTCTGCCTCCTGAATTCACTGCTTTTTTCAAGTTCCAGCTATTCTTCCTCCATTTTTTTTCAGTTAAAGACCTTCATTTTACTGAAAGATCAATCTACAAGCATTTCTTTAGCTCCTATTTTCTGCCAACCACTAGGGATAAAAATCCCAAGTATTTCTATCTTTTGCTTTTTTCACATCACCAAAATTTCTCCCAATTCCACATCTCCCCTTCCACAGAGCCATTCCATATAACAACATTTTTTAAAGAAAAAAGACAAAAATAATAACCAAAACTGATCAGTATATCAAAAAAGCTTGAAAATATATACAACGTATTATACCCATGGACTTCCCACCTTTGTAAAGGAGAGGGTTGGAACTGTCTTTCTTCTTTGGAGACATGCTTGTTCTTGTAATTTTGCATCATTCACTTTTGTTTTGCTTTTCATTTATATTGTGATAGTTATTGTACAAAATGTTTTCTTAACCTTGATCATTTCACTCTGTATCAGATACTAATGATTTCTTAATTTCCAAATCAAAGTAATTTGCAATTCCAAATTGCAAAGTAATCATTATTCTTGAACTTTCTATGTCATTTGACACCATTGACGATGACCTTTTTTTCTAAAATATTCTTTCTCTCCTACCTCCTAGCCTTTTCTCAGACTCCTTTGTTGCATTATTAACCATGCCCTACCACCAAACTTTTGGGTACCTGAGAGCCCTGTCCTGGACCCTCTTATCTTTCCACATATTCTCTCTGTCCATAAATCATCAGGTCCTACAGATTCAGTTATAATCTCCATGCAGCTGACTCCCAGATGTACATATTTAGCTCTTACTTCTAGGCTCACATTGCTACTTTTTACTTATGTTTACTGTTGAATGTCCCATGGGTATCTCAAATTCAACATGTGCAAGACATAATTCGTTATCTTTCCCCTAAAACTCTCTTCCTAATTTCTATATTTCTGTGAAGGTTACCACTATCCTTCCATTAATGCAAGCTCACAACCTCAGTCTTCCTTGACTCTTCACTCTCCTTAACTCATCCACCCTATATCCAATCAATTGTAAAATCCTTAATTTTATCTTCACAATATCTCTAATATCCATCCTATTCTCTGTGTTCACATAGATATCATCTTAGTTCAATTCTCATTGTTCCTCACTTAGCCAAAGTCATCCACTGCATCCTGGGTTATCTCTGGTCATCCTGACTTTTGTCTTGCCACTGGACTTTGGTGACTCTGGAAGAGAGAGTGAGGCTGATGACTTTGTGTAACTTTGTGTCACTTAAATCCAGTACATGCACAAGTCAAGACGTCACCCTGTGACATCATCGATCCTCTTTGAAAGGGGAGGATGAACAACAAAACCTACCACTTTCTTAGTCATCGAGACTTGAAACCTCAAAGTCACCTTTGACTTTTCCTTCTTTTTAAGAGACCTTTTGTCTCTTCTCTCATTTGCCATCCTTACCCAATCTAGATTAATAAACAAAAAGCTATACTGTTTTAGAAGGCAAGATACTTGGATTCCAATCTGATATCTGCCATAAGAATAATCCACTTATTCAGTGCCATACCAATCAAACTACCAAAAAATTATTTTATGTAGCTAGAAAAAATAATAACAAGAACAAAAGGTCAAGAATATCAAGAAAATCAATGAAAATAATGTGATGGAAGGTAAACTATCTGTACCAGATCTAAAATTGTATTATAAAATGGTAATTGTAAAAACAATCTTGGTTAAAAAATAGAGTGGTAAATCAGTGAAATAGATTAGGTCCACAATACATTGGGGTAAATGACTGTGTTAATTTAGTGTTTGATAAACCCCAAAATCCAAGCTTTTGGGACAAAAACTCAATATTTGACAAAAACTGCTGACAAAACTGGAAAACTGTGGCAGAAACAAGGTATAGAACAACATCTCACACAGTATACCAAGATAAGTTCAAAATGGGTATGTGATTTACACATAAAGGGTAATACCATAAACAAATTAGGAGAGCATGAAATAGTGTGTCTGTCATATCTATGGATAAGGGAAGAATTTAGGACCAAACAAAATATAGAGAGCATTATGAAATGCAAAATGGATCATTTTGATTATATAAAATTTAAGTTTTTGCACAAACAAAAGCAACGTGACCAAAATTAGAAGGAATGCAGAAAACTGGGAAATTTTTTTATAGTAAGTATCTCTTATAAGACCTCATTTCTCAAATATGTAGAGAAATGAATCAAATTTATAGGAATACAAATCATTCCCTAATTGATAAATGGTCAAAGGATATGAATACACAATTTTCAAAGAAATCAAAGCTATCTATAGTCATATGAAAAAATTCTCCAAAGTTATTTATTAGAGAAATGCAAATTAAAACAACTCTCAGCAAAAAAGGAAAGGAGGGAGGGAGGAATGGAATTTGGAACTCAAAACTTTAAAAGAAAGGATGTTAAAGTTGTTTTTATACGTAATTTGGGGGAAATAAAATATCATTTTAAAAAAGAGTGTGTGTTGGGAGTAAGGTCGAAGACTGGAAAAGTAAGAGGAGGCTACGTTATGAAGGGCTTTAAAACCAAATAGAGGATTGTATTTCTACCAGGAGGCAATAGGAAGCCACTGGAGTTTATTGAGTGAGGGAAGGGTGTGTGTGACCTAATGGGACCTACACTTCAGGAAAATCACTTAAGTGGTTAAATAGAGAATAAATTGGAGTGGGAGAGACTTGAAGCAGGGAGATCCATCAGCAGGGTATTTCAACAATCTAGGTATGAGATGATGAGGACTTACACTAGAGGGGTGGCAGTGTCAGATGAGAGAACGGGAAATATTCCAAAAATGTTGTAAAGGTAAAATTGACAGGTATTGGCAAGCAGTTTGCATGTGGTGGGGGTGGGGTGGATAGAGGAATGGGGTTGAGAAATAGTGAGGAATCCAGAATGACTCATATGTTGGGAGTCTCAGGGATTGAGAGGGTTGTGTTACCCTCTATAGCAAAAAGGAAGACAGGAGGTGGGGAGGGTTTAGGGGAAAAGATAATGAATTCTATTATAGATATATTGAGTTTAAGACATCTACTGGTCTCCAAGAACAGTGTTTACTACCCTAACATACCCCTTCAAGGTAGCTAAGTGGCACAGTGGATAGAGTTCCAGGTCTGGAGTCAGGAAGACTTCTCTTCCTGAGTTCAAATCCAGCCTCAAACAGTTACTAGTTATGTGACCCAGGGCAAGTCACTTAACTTTTTTTTGCTTCAGTTCCCTATGTGTAAAATGAGCTGGGGAATGAAAAGGCAAACCACCCCACTATTTTCACCAAGAAAACTCAAAATGAAGTTATGAAGAGTTGGCCACAACTGAAATGACTAAACAACAGCAAACATGCCTCTTCAATGCTTCTGCTTCACCTATCAAATTAACTCCAAACTTATTAAATCGATTTCCAAGACTTCTTTGATCTGGCCTCAACCTTCCTTTCCAGAATTATCTCCTACTGTTTCTCTAAATATACTCAATGCTTTAAATTTTATTATTCACTATTCTTTGAAAGTTTCTTCACTTTCTTACCTCTGTGTTTTTGTTCATGTTGCCCCTTCCACCTGGAATTCCTTCCAACTCTTCTCCATACTTCTTCTCCATTTCCATCTCCACCCATTGAAATCATAGCCATCTCCATGATTTAAAGCCATTTATCCCCCTTGTTTAAAGTTTACTTTCTAAATGGAGTTTATCTCCATTTCCCCCTTCAAATCCCTAAAGCATTTTATTTGTCCTGCCCTTAGGGCACTTACTTTATTAACCCTTGCATTAAAGGGCCTTGTCAGTTTGCCTTATCTCTTCCTAACTAGACTATGAACCCCCTCAGGACAGGAATTATGTTTTACTTACCTTTGTATCTCTCTTATTTTGCATATGCCCGTGCATACAGTTGGCATTTAATATTTGCTGAATCCCTATATCATCTTTCTTACAGGAAACTGGGATATCTTTAACATTTTTCTCCTGAGTTGTTAGCTCTATGTTTTTATATCAATTCAGCCCTAAGAGGTAGGGCTTCTGAGCCAAAATAACCTGCCAAATGTATCAGAGTTTAGAAATTTTAGACCATTTTTTCCTGGGGGATAAAAGGATCTGGTATTGAGGGAGCACAGATTGAATGTGACTGGAGAGTAAGTGGGTATCTGTGGACAAGGGGAAGTTTGTACTTCTCTGGAATGGTCTCAGAAATTACATATATACATATATAATGTATATATAATGTATGTATATATGTATGTGTGTATACATACATGTGTGTATACACACATACATATAGATAGTTAGATACCTCAGCAGCAGGAGTGAGCAAAATTAAGTCACAAAGGATTAGAAAGTCTACAAATATGATTTGTAAAAGTAGACACATACTTTGACATTCCCTCTGTTCATCAAAATACCTTAGGTAGGTCCTATTTAGGTCTTATGTGTTTATGTTAGCATGACATTTTCTTGTTGAGAATGCAAATTTCTTAGAAGGCAGGCATATATCTTCATGTTAATATGATTTGAGTATAACAAGGATAGAATGATGCACATTTGGGGATTTAATGAATACTTTATGATGAGGATGAAAACAGGAAAGAGAGAGAAGTGGGGGGCTTTTCCAATTAATCTGGTGGTTTGGACTGAATGATTTTCTTGGCAAGAGGATGTGAGATGCTAGCAGTTTTTGAGGCCAATTTTTCTTTCCAAAATAAAAAAAAAGATTCAATAGAGAACTAAACATTTACCAGTGAAATGACTTATTGAATGATATGTTTATGGATACCCAGCATTTTCTAATTTTCTGAGGGAATTAGAAAACTGCAAACATGTGGGTCCCTCATTCCCATCATCTGCACATGCAAGGGATACAATATGGTGTAATGGAAAGAGGCAGTGACTGGAATACAGAAGACACAGGTTCTAGATTTAGATCTGCCATTAATTTGTCTTATTGGAGGATCTTGTGATGGTCACTTATCCTCTCTAAGCCTTAGTTTCCTCATTTGGAAAAGAAAGTATTGGACAAGACCAGTACTTTTTATGCTGTGTCTCAAAGCTCTTTGGTATTGTACAAAGAATTCCATTGGGGTTCAACATAATAAATGGTAGACCAGCACACTCAACAAAGCCATCTATTCTAATTACTGAATGGACTTACAGACATTCAGGTGATTCTCTGTCTATACTGGCAGAATCCTTTGAAATAATGAATACTTGTTTATTGGCTGTCCTTTTTTAAACTAATTTTTTTTGGTACTAATATCCATTGTGAGGTGAAAATAAGACAGAAGTTTCATGAGATGAAAAAAGCAAAAAGCATTGAAAACCAAGACTCTGATGACAAAATAAACATCCATAAACCTAGTTCAAATCCCAAATCCCAAATGTAGAGGAAATGTAAATGTAATGATTTCTTTCTCCAGTTAAGGTTGACTTCTAGCAGTCCTGACATGCACTATGTATTGTTACTTAATTTAAAAAAAATGCTTCCATGGGTTTGTGGAAATTAAAAGACACTTGAAAACCAAATGTTAGATATTTAAAAATTGAAACTGAAACTTTTAATATAATGATGCCATGAAATGAATCAATTTCCTCAAATTGTTTGTTATTCAAATAAAAAGGAAAATAGGAATCTCATATGATGGACTCTTTTATCCAATTTTTTCCCAATTATAAAGTATTGATTGATAGTAAATCTTCATACCCATTTTACTTTATAAATTATCAGCAATGTTAGATTCAGGATAAAATTAATCTGAAAATATGAGGTTTTAAAATTGCTTGTATGAGGTGGCACAGCCAGGACAGTAAAGTGAAGTGAGCCGTTTTACCAAGCTCTTCCAACACAACTTTCTAAACAATTTAAAAAAGCACAACAAACTGAATTCTAAGTGGGATAACTAACAAAAAGTCGTAGTGAATAAAATTTGCAGTGCAAAACAGCTTAGGAGGACAGAAAAAAAGGTCTGCAGAAACGGGTGGAAGCTAGTTGGGAGTGGGGGTGTCACAGAAGTAGCACCAAAGTGTGGGCCTTGAAGGCTACAGAAACAGTGATGGTGACAGCCACACTGAGAGTGCCCAGTGCTTAGGAATCATAAGGGGACTGAACACCTGGTCAGAAAGAGATTTCAGGACGCCCCTGTACTAGCACTGGGCATAATACCAGATACAATTTGGCAGCTCCTTTACCCATTACCCAATTCTAGGGTGGTGAGGAGTGATTGTGGTTACAAAGGAGCAGGGGCTTTATCTGGGTAAGGACCAGAGTGCAGATCAGGAGAGTAATGAACACACCACTTCCTGGATCATATCGCTTTGAATGCACTGAAAAGTTACAGGCTTGCAGACCTAGCTGTGAAAATAGCAGGACATAAAAGACTAAAGCTCAGGTGAATCATTCCCTCCTTCGAGCACCCTACCCCTGAGATGAGCAGAACCCAACTCTAACATTAAATCCAAAGTAAAAAAAAAAAAAAGATAGACTGAAAAAATGAGTAAACAACAACAACAAAAATAACTTTACTGTAAAACCTACTAGGGTGACAGGAAAGCTCAAGACACAAATTCAGAGGAAATCAATGACTTAAAAATATCTAAAGGCAAAGCCTCGAAAAATGCATCAAGTATTCCTCCAGGAGCTGAAGAATGAGACAAAAAAAGAGCAAAAAATGATTTTAAAGATCAAATAAGAGTGGTAGAGGAAAAAATTGGGAAAAGAAATGAGAACTATATAGTGCAGTGGATACTGTCAGGCCTAGAGTTAGGAAGATCTGAGTTCAAATCCAGCCTCAAACAGTTACTAGCTGTGTGACCCTGGACAAGCTAGGTAACCCTGTTTGCCTCAGTTTTCTCATCTGTAAAGTGAACTGGAGAAGGAAATGGCAAACCACTCCGGTATCTTTGCCAAGAAAATCTCAGATGGGATCTCAAAGACTTGGACACAACTGAAATGATTGAACAACAGCAACAACAATATATGGATATTTGTATATGTATATATGGATACACACATAATTGTGTATAAACATTCATCCTGTCCAACAGGGAAGTAGGAGGGGAAGGAACTAAGAGGAAGGAGGGGGTTATAGGAGTAGATTATGAGAGACAGTCCAAAGCAAGGGAAGACAGGATGAAAAAAAAAAGGATAAATAGAAGAGAATAGGATGCTGGAAATTATACAGTTAGCAATCAGAACTCTAAATGTGAGTATGATGAATTCACCCGTAAAAGGGAAGCAGGTGGTAGAATGGATTGGAAACCAGCATCCAACAATATATTGTTTGCAAGAGAAACACTTAAAAGAGAAAAACGCATTAAGTTAAAATAAGGGACTGGAGCAGACTCTATTAGGCTTCACCTGAAGTAAAAATGACAGAGGCAGCAAGCATGATCTCAGACAAAGCAAAAGCGAAAATAGACCTAATTAAAAGAGATTATCAGGGAAACTACATTCTGCTAAAAGGTACCATAGACAACAAAATAATATCAATACTCAATATATATACACCAAATGGCATAGCATCCAGTTTTGTTAAAGAAAAGTTATTTGAATGAGTTACAGGAGGTAGTACCTCACAGTAGTTTTAATACACTAGTGGAGGATCTCAATTTACCCTACTCAGACCTAGATAAATCTTAACTATAAAATAACAAGAAAAAAGTTAAGGAGATGAATAAAATTTTAGAAAAGCTATGTATGATAGACCTCTGGAGAATATTGAATGAGAATGGAAAGGATTATATTTCTTTCTCAGATATACGTGATACCTTCACAAAAATTGATCATGTGTTATTACATAATAACCTTACTCACAAATGTAGAAAAGAAGAAATATGAAATACACCTTTTCCAGACCATAATGCAATAAAATTACTTTCAATAAATGGTCTTGGAAGAATAGATTAAAAATAATTGGAAACCAAATAATCCTAAAAGATGAGTGAGTCAAAGGACAAGTCATAAAAATAATTAATAATTTCATTAAATATAATGACAAAGTGATAATCATCAAAACAATTTGGCACTGGATAAAAAATTGAGTGGTTGATCAATGAAATAAATTAGATAAGCAGTGTACAGAAGTAAATAAACACAGTAGCCTCATGATCAACCCAAAGTTCCCAGTTATTGGGGAAAAAATCATTATTTGACAAAAACTGCTGGGAAAACTAGAATTAGTCTGGCAGAAACTAGGCATAGAACAATGTTTCACACAAAATACCAAGACAAGGTCAAAATAGGCACATAATTTATATATAATGGGTGATATTGTAAATAAATCAGGGAAGCATGGAAGAAATTACCTGTTAGACTTATGGATGGAGGAAGAGTTCATATCTATATAAGGGGGGAGAGGTTCATGGAAAGTAAAATTAATAATTTTGATTATGGAAAATTAAAAAAAACTATTGTGAGATACCACTTACCACCAACAATGTATTGATATACCTATTTTTCTACATCTCTTCGAATATTTGTCATTTTTCTTTTCTGTCATTCTAGCCAATCTGGTGAATGTGAGGTGGTACCTCACAGTAGTTTTAATTTACTCAAAAGACTGTAAATCTCTGCATGCCCTTTTGACACAGCAATACAATTACTATATCTGTGCCTCAAGGAGATCAAAGAAAAAGGAAAAGGACACATGTGTACAAAAATATTTTTAGCAACTCCTTTTGTGGTGGCCAAAAATGAGAAACTGAACAGATGCTCACCAATTAGGGAATGGCTGGGCAAGTTCTGGTATATGAATGTGATGGAACAGTATTGTGTTTTAAGAAATGATGAAGTGAATGATTTTAGAAAAACCTGGGAAGACTTAAAATGAACTAATGCAAAGTGAAGCAAGCAGAACCAGGATAACATTGTACACTGTCACAGCAATATTGTAAATATAATCAACTGTGAAAGACTTAGTAACTGATCAATACTATGATCCATCACAATTCCGAAGGACTCCTGTTATAAGATGCTATCCACCTCTATCTAGAGAACTGATGGTCTCACGGTGAAGATTAAAGCATCCTCTCCCTCCCCCCGCCTTTTCTTCCTTTTTGTTTTAAACATAGCTAATATGTTTTGCATGACTTCATATTCATGATGTTTATCATATTTCTTGCTTTCTCAATAGGTGGAGGGCTGGAGGGGGGGAGAATTTGGAATTGAAAATAAAAATAAAATAAACTAGTTGAATGTTACTTGGTACCATTAATAGATATGTCAAAAACTACTTTAAAAGATTTTTTGGATTCTCACCAAAATCCTTCTCTGATATACCTCATCACAAAGTGGAGGTGACCTTGGGTTTTTGAAAGGTTTGCCAATATGGTGTTCACAGAATGAGGCATTTTTAGAATAGGGCTATTAGTGTATAAAAGAGAAAGCTAAAATAATGTTGGAAAAAGCTACAGAGGATCAAATATCTTTCTGTTGTTTCTCATAGAACCAGACTTTCTGAGATCAGCTTTTCCTTTCATCCATAAATTGATAAAGATTGAAGCTTCTGGGCATGTAGAAAAAAATAAACTCTCATCATTGCCCAAATATTCTCATTATTTGAGGTGCTTCATGTACAATGACACTCAAATACTTGCTAGAGGAAGAAAGGAAAGACAGAAGTGTTGATCACTTTGTAATTATCTTCATATCTTATGTAACAGTTTCTTTTCTTTTTTTTTAAAGTTTGCAAAGCCTTTTATATACATTTTCTCATTTTAGCTTCACAAATTCTGTGAAGTAGGTTCTACAAGTATTATGTATCGCCTTTTTACTGATTAAGAAACTGTGGCTCTGAGAGGTTAAGTAGCTTGTGTATTGTCACATGAATAGTAAGCATCTGAAGCATAATTTGAACCTAGATCTTCCTGACTCCATCTTCAAGACTAACCCATACTACCTTTCCAAATAGGATGGTAGGATTACTTTAAAAAAGAACAACAAATATATTAGGAGGTTCTTCGTGTTTACATGCACAAACTGTTTCTTCTTAGAAGACTTACAGACTTATTAGAAAGCTTACAGCAGAGCTTCTTCACTTTTTTTCAACTCATAGACCCCTTTGGAAATCAGTTGAAACCTATGAAGCTCTTATTAGAATAATATTTTTGAATGAATAAAATAAAATATGTAGAATTACAGAGGAAACCAATTATTTTGGAATATGGTTATCAAAATACATTTTTAAGAAAACATGTTCTCAGACTCCAGATTAAGAACTCCTGTTCTATAGTGATCTTTGTATATTGTATATGCCTTGTTCTTAGTTCATGTCTTCTGGCCAGCTAGGTCAAGGCTTGGATTCATTATCCTTCTGTGTTACTCTTCTCTTAGAAGGTTCTGGTTAAATCATCTTACTGATGCTAGTTAGTTTTTACTAAGGAATCCAGGAGGTCCCAACCCCTCAAACCTACAAAAATGGCTTCAAGTTTGGATACATGTATCTGAGGCTCAATCTTCAGTCACCAATATTCAGGGAAAGACACAAAAGTATAAGAATGAGCTAGGGCTTGAGGCACTCCCATCTATGCATTGTCACGAATGAGCAGTCACCATCATTACAGTATTGCTGTTACTGTATATAGTGTTCTCTTGGTTCTGATCATTTCATTCTTCATTATTTTATGCAAGTCCATCCATGTTTTTCTAAAATCATCAGGTTCATCATTTCTTATAGCACAGTAGTATTCCATCACAATCATATACTATAACTTATTCAGCCATTCCCTAGTTGATAGGTATCCCCCAATTTCCAGTTCTTTGCCACCACAAAGAGAGCTGCTATAAATATTTTAAAACACATAATCTCTTTTCCTTTTTCCCTAATCACTTTTGGAAAAAGACCTAGTAGTGGCATTGCTGAGTCAGAGGGTATAGGCAGTTTAATAACTCTTTGGACATAATTCCAGATTGTTCTCCAAAGTGGATGGATCGGTTAATACTTCCACCAACAGTGAACTGGTGTCTCAATTTTTGCACACCCCTTCCAACATTTGTCACTTTCCCCATCAAACATTTTAGCCGATATGATAGGTATAAAATGATATCTCAAGGTTGTTTTAATTTGCATTTCTCTAATCAATAATGATTTAAAGCATTTTTATATGATCATAAATTGTTTTGATTTCTTCATCAGAAAACTGCCTGTTCATATCCTTTGGCCATTTATCAATTAGAGGTGACTTGTATTATTATAGTTTTGACAAATTTCTTTATATATTTGAGATATGAGACTTTTATCTGAGAAACTATCTACAAAATCCCCCCCCCCAATTTTCAGCTTTTCTTCTGATCTTGGCTATGTATGTTTTGTTTGTATAAAACCTGTTTTAATTTAATGTAATCAAAATTATCCATTTTACTTCTCACACTGTTCTCTGTCTCTTGTTTATTCATAAATTGTTCACCTATCCATAAGAATGGTAGGTAATATGGTCCACATTCTTCAAATTTTCATGTTATATCTAGGTCATGTCCTATATATCCAGGCCTGGCACTCTATCAATTTCACCACCTAGCTAGGGTCTCAATAGCTTTGAACTGAATTTCAGATGTCCAGTACTGGGGCCAAAGGCCATTGATGCTTTCTCCCTTTTCTGGAAAAATGTGCAAAACTACTCCACCTGTCAGTGGGAAGATACTTGGATATAAAATATTTTGACTTTATCTTGGTAATGGTGTAAGAGTCCAGTTTTGCAGCCAGTGCAACATTGACTAAAGAGTGACCTCCAGAACCCAGTGCCAGCAATAGCTGAGATAAAGTCTCCTTTGGCATCAATCCCACCTTTGAACTTGAATTTAGTTGGACTGATACTACATAAGAACTGAACTAAGGTGAGCCTGTTTTTCCCAGAGACTGAGGTGGTATTGGAGAGAGTATATCCCTGAGGAGTTGAGGAAATGTTTATGCTTTGTTCTTGTTATATCATTGAGGTAAATATTTCTCTGTAAAAGCTCCCAGATGACAAATGGCTAAGTGGAAGTGTGGTGCTAGTCACTAGCCCTTAACAAGAGAGGGAACATTTGGCAATAAAGAAGAGGTATTCCACAAACCCTTCAGGGTACAAATCCTGAGGAGTATATGCAGCTGTCTGGGATCTGGGACAGAGAGTCAGATTGTCCATGCTACACCTACCATGGTATAATTTTCTGGCATGACTGGACTGACTTGAAGTTAATTCAGCTTCAAGCGTCACCTTGGGTGAGAGGAGTTCTCTCATCTGGTCATTAGGGTTTTCAAGTCTTGATGACCTAGCCCCCATGATGAACAACTTATGGGTCAAGTTCATAGGACAACAGAAGCAAAATGGCATCCTGAGTTTCCACTTATATACAGAATAAGTTCTTTCTCTGGTGACACTATGTGACCATAATTGTGCTACATCATCAGTTTTTCAGGGAAATGACTGATAGACAAGTAAGGTCTTATTTATCATATCCATGTGGGTTTGAGCAAATCATTGAACATCTCATTGCTCCATTTTCTAATACTGTAAATTGCAGAACAGTTGGACCTAAATGTACATATGTGTTTTTGGAGCAGGTCACTGTACCATAATGAAGCATTGGATTTGGTCTTTGTTTCATCATGGTATGGAGGTGACCTGTGCCAAAAAACAAACAAAAATGTGTATGTATGTGTGTACAAGCATGTGTATGAATACACATGAAGGTGTTTGACTCAACAGGCTACTATTATTAATATTATTGATAATAATATTGTTATTAATAAGCAATAGTAACATCATCATTATTATTAATGGCCTTCCTTTCATCCTTTTAATGTCTTAGAAATTCCAGCACACTATTTGGGATATAGTTCTGGTCCTTTCAAAATTATATCAACTTGTTGGTCATTCAACAAGGCTTTTGGGTACTGACAGTTAAAATGTTATGCTTGTAAATAGTCTAAAAAAGCATGTGATTCTTATATAGATTCTTAGCAACCTCCATGTCAATTATTCCTTTATCTGTCATGGTATTTCACATGGGTCCCTCTTATATGTATACAATACAATAGACTTTGTAAAAACAAGGAAGCAATTAAGACATTTTTAGTTCCCTTTGAGAGCGGCAAAACAAAAGACTGCCTAAGGGAAGTGATCCAAGGCAATATACATTTGTTATGGAAGCCAGAATAAAATGTTGTTTAAGACTCAATTCTTTGGCCAAGAATACATGGCAGTAACGTCTTTTAAACTTTATTGTTATTTTAAATTTAAACAAATGCTCTTTTGGCTTACTTTTCTTTTAGCAGAATGTTTGCAAGTCTCTGTGGGGACTCATACCATGCTTTTGCTTTCTTTAATATTTGTAAATGATATCCAGAACTTGAGCTGGAGGTAGTGGTTACAGGGTTAAATTGTATGGCATATGAGTAGGCATCTATACTCACTCACCTGAATCTTTAGCTGAAACCAGAAAGCATTGGTGTGATGGCTGAGTGCTAATAATAACAATAACAGCTTTGATTCATAAACAGTTCTTTCCAATTACAAAAGGCTCCTATGAATCCCATCTCATATGCCTACCAGCTGAATCCTGGGCAAGTCACTTCAACTTTCTGAGCCTCACTTTTCCTCCTTGGAAATTGATTACAAAACACTTTCTTGTGAGGATCAAAGGAGATAATTGGGGATGGCGGGAGTTGTTTGGTCAACCTTAAAGTGTTCTATTATCAGTTATTCTTATCTCCCTGGATAGTTGCAACACCTCTTTGAGGTAGATAGAGAAGACACTGTAATGACTTTTTCAGATGAGAAAATGAGTAACTGAAGGGATTTGTACATGGCCATAATGCCAGAAGGTAACAGAGCTGAAACTAAAATTCAGGTCTTCTCACCACAAGTGCTTGCATATAGCTGTGATATATTGTAAGATTTATAGCTAAAAGGGAAAGGGGAGAGAGCATCAATGGCCTTCGGCCCCAGTCCTGGACATCTGAAATTCAGTTCAAAGCTATCGAGACCCTATCTAGGTGGTGCAGTGGAAAGAGTGTGAGACCTGGAGTCAGGAAGACTCATCTTCCTGAGTTCAAATGCGGCCCCAGCCACTTACTAGCTATGTGACCCTGGGCAAGTCACTTAACCCTGTTTGCCTTCCTCATCTGTAAAATGAGCTGGCAAAGGAAACAGCAAACTACTCTAGTATGTCTGCCAAGAAAACCCCAAATGGAGTTGTGAAGAGTGAGATGTGACTGAAAATGACTGAATTGAGTTCCTCCTCTTCAGTCAATACTGTGCTGACTACTAGGTAAGGATACAAAAGCATATGATCTTGACCCTCAAGAAGTTTAATGTTGCGTCGTGGGGGCAGCACTTAGACCAAAAAATGGAGAAAGAAACAATATTGCAGTTGGTCAGAATGGGGTGCTGTGAGACGAGCATCATCATTGCTGCTTGGGTTGATCAGGGGAAGACTTCAGAGTGAGATGTAAGGTAGGCATTAAAGGAAGGGTAAAATGTGCGCTTCAAGAACCCGCCGTCTTTTCTCTCAAATCAGTTGCTTCCCCATTTCTTTTGGACTCTTCATCCTTAATAGTCAATCGTTTTCTATGTCTCCTTGTTGCTATCTCATGATTTCTCTTGAAGATTTAACCTCTTCTCTCCATTCCAGTGGTCATCATTCTAGCTCAGCTTCCCACTGATACCTCTAAACTGATCTCTCTTCCTTTGTTCTCCCCCATCTCCAGGCAAAGGCCTGACCGCCTCACTCCCTTTTCTCAAAAATCATTCTATGACTCCCAACTAAACCTAATATGAAGCAAAACTCCTTTGATGACATTTGTGATCTTCCTATAATAATATGGCTCCCTCTAGCTTTACCAGCCTTCTTTTGGGCTGTTTTCTTCTAAATACTCTGTCTTCCAGCCAGACTATTCTACAACCTGTTTCCTGATCATATCCTGTTCTCTCCCATTTCTAAACATTGGCTCAGGCCATCCCCAATGCCTGTACGCTCTCTCTACATAACCGTTGTTGAAATTCTTCTCTTCCTTCAAGGTCGCTTTTAGGTGCCATCTCTTCCATGAAGCTTTCCCTGACCTTTCCTAATTAAAAGCAATTTCTTCATCTTCAAATTTTCTAAGAGTGCTTTGACTTTCTCCTTTAGCACATTCTACCAGGTATCATTCTGATTTATGTATGTGTATGAACCCCCAAACTCTATCCCAGCCCCCTTGTTTTATAAATGAGAAAGCTGAGGTCCAGGAGGTAACATTACTTGCCAAAGTCATATACCTAGTAATAATTAGAGTTGGGACTGTAACCCATTTGTCTTTTCTCCATTTTCAGGGCTCCTTTCATTCTACCACACTCTTTCTGGCATCTATGTCTGCAAAGTACATAGCAAGACACATATAGTAAGATACACATATATAGTAAATTACTCATACATGGAATCTAAATCTGTGTGTATAATTTCATATCTTGCCCTCTGTCTCTGTCTGTCACTCTAACAGGCCTGAGACCAGTCAAGGATGATGAGAATTATTGAGATAACTATACACTTTATGACATTGCCCTTTGTTATTCAGTTGTATCTGACTCTTCATGACCCCATGGACGATAGTGTGTAAGGTACTTCTGTCCTCCGCTATCATCTGAAGTCTCCCCAAGCTCATGTTTGTTGCTTCCATGACAGGGGGCCTTAGATTATGAATTCTTCAGGCTTTTAGACTCAACATTTGATGTAACTTTCTTCAGTAGAAATAATAAAGGTTTGACTTAATGGTTGTATTCTCCTAGCAGCCTTTGTGGAAGGAATGAAGGAAAAAAGGAAGAGGAAAAGGAAGGAAGGGAAGAAAGAAGGAAATAAGCATTTATTAACTGCCTACTATATGCTAAGATTTGTACTAGATACTTTACAAATATTATCTCATTTGGTCCTCACAACAACCCTGTGAGGTAGGTGCTATCATTATTTCTGTTTTTATAGTTGAGGGAACTGAGACAGATAGAGGTTAAGTGATCCTACAGCCATTCAGCTAATAAATATCTGAGGCCAGATTTGAATTCAGTCCTTCCTGACTCCAGTCCTAGTGCTTTGTTCACTAGAAGCCTCTGTGTGGTAGTTCATTGATTGACATTAGTATTTTGCCTGCATGAGAAAGCATAGATGCTGGGTCAGCTGGCTTACTGGAAACTCTATAAAGAGAAACATGATTTGATGTTGCCTTCCCACCTTCCAACTCCCCCACACCTGTGCTCTTTTATCTTTTCTGTTTATCTCTTCTTGAAATAGCAACAAATCTAGACTGAGGATAAAAGCAATTAGCACCCAAAAATGTGAGGTAACCTCTGTGTCAATCTAGGAGAATTTTAAAAGCCAATCCCAGACCTCTCACCCTGACCCCTTTACATATCCCAGTGAGGACATCATGAAGAAAATTAACCCTTCGGTTATGTATGTGAAAACAAAGTAAAACAAAATGTTCCCTCTTATTCTACCGCACTATAGACTCCCCACTCCCATAATGTACTACAGTCATGGACTGTAATTACTAGGATAAATGCTAAATACTTTTTTTTAATAGGTTCCCTGGCTGAGGTGACCTGACAGGCTGCTTTGGTCTACTTCCATGTGTCCTCAATGAGGTGAGTTGGCAAGAGCCTATGAAGACATTTTGGGTTCTCGTGAGCCAGAATCTTAATTTTCTGTAAAAAGCTTCTACATTTTCCATAAGAGTTTTTGCATTTTCCATTTCATTCTGGGGCCAGAGGAATCCACGTCCAAGAACCGTGTTAGCATTTTTACCTGATATACTGGCACTGCCCCTGCTTTTTTGCTTTTATGTGTGTGTTCTTAGGCTCTTTGACCAGGGACCATTTTAATTGCACTTGCTTAATATTTAAGAAATGTAAATAATCGATATTATGTATAACTTCAACTTAGAAAGTAGAATAAGGAAGTGTAGTCACCTGGATTAGGAATTAAAAAATATTCTTGACCACAAGGTTATCTTTCTCACTTAGGAGGGGTATATGAGTTACAGCCAAAGCAAAAATGAAACATACACTCCTGTCTCAATTACAGAGTGTTCATGGTACCCTAGGGCCCTATGGTGTCATGAAGAATTCTGGGCTGAGTCAGAAAACCAGATTGGTAGTCCTGGATCTTCCATTTACAAGCTAGCTATATGGCTTTGAGCAATCTTTTTACCTCTTTGAGGATGGCCTAGATGGGATATCGAAGGTCTCTTTCATTTTTAAATTTTAGGATTCTGTGTTTACCCTGCCTATTTCATAGTCAGTGGTAAGATAAGGGTATGAAATCATTTTTGCCACTTATAAAGTCAACAAACATTTCAGCTAGATTCTACAAAGATGATTTTTGTTGGAGGAAATTTCTTCACCAGGAATTCCTACACCAATAAAATCATAAGTCCAGACAATCTCCCTCCTCCCACACTCTATAGCACCCCCCCCAAAGAAAAACTAATATATTTATTATAAGGAGAACAAATAAATTGACTGAAATTTGGACAGCATTTCAGTAATCTAAGGGCATAGAATGTCTGGCTTGGTTAAAAGCAGAACTAGTTTTCCAGAATTACAAACACTTTCTTCATAACAATAAGAGGTATTTAGTACAACCCAAATTAACTAGAAAGGACATATGAAGAAAGATGCTATCTGTATCCAGAGAAAGAACTGATAAATAATAATTTTACGTGTATAAACATATATAGACATATGTATACCTATTTGTGTCTACCAGTGGTAGGTTGGGGGGGAGAAAAAAAAAGGAAAAAATAAATTTATGTGATAACTTTATCATATTAAAAAGTATAGCAAGTTGTACATGATAGATTTGCAGTTTTATACACAATCATCTCTTTTATTACACTATTATAGAAATGCTTATTTTATTCCATAAATTAAAATAAAATAAATTTTAAAAATTACTAAGTGAGTTATTTAGTACAGCATTATCTTCATTTACACAAATAAAGAAACTGGATGTGAGAATGGTAAGGTGACTGGTGCAGGGCCACCAAGCTGGACCAAGGAGGTGAGTACCTAGGGGCCGTGATTGCAGGGATCATAAAAATGACAGCTTTATCTCAGAACAGAACTCTCCCATAAATCCATACTAATTGTATGACCTTGCATTTCACTTCACCATTTCAATCTTTAGTTTCTTCATTTACAAAAACAAGGATAATACTTATACTACCTTCTTCATAGGGTTATGAGGAAAATGCTTTGTCAGCTGTAAAGTACTCCAGAAATGTTTTATTATTGTTGTTGTTGTTAGCTGTATGATTCTGGTTTGATTTTCTTTGAGCCTGTTTTCTCATCTTTAAAATGAAGACAATAATTGCATTATCTTATGGAACTTGACAGGGGGAAAGTGTTTTGTAAACTATGCTACTTACATTTAAATTATTATTTTCATTCTGTAAGCAGATGAATTTTATGCATTCACTTTTCTCTCTTCATAGGAACCTGGCTATAAATTCATTCCTACACTACCTAGGTAGATGAGAGGAATCCAAGTGGCACCCCTTCTTTGAAAAGAGTTCATGTGCATAATGAATAGTGAAGTCCTGTTGTAAAGGAAAACATAATTAGTCATTCAATCTTTTTCCTGAACCTGAATTCTAGGAGCACTTCCTTAAAAATAGGGCCATGCCAAATAGTTCGAGGTGCCCATTTTAAACTGAGAAGCCACTGGGTTTCTTTTCATAGTATAAAGTATATGTCAACCATCTAAGTTAACTTTCCCTTGGACTCCAAAAACTGAACAAAGAAAGAAAAAAAAAAGAAAAATCCACAAGACATATACCCAGTTTATTTCTGAGCTATTTATAAAAGGAGGCAGTTACTTTCAGATGAAAGAAGATTTCCTTGCTATCAGCTAGTCATTTATTTTTCTTGGGAAAACTATTATGGATATTTTTGCTATGGTTTTACCAGCTGACTTCCGTGGATGTTGAAGAGAAGTTTTTGGGAAGTGGCTGCATTTTTGGCCTCTCTCGCCAAGGACACTTTCATTCTCAATGTGGTACAGGCCAGGCTATCAGAAGCTTTTTTTGCTCCAGTGGAGACTGGAATTTTCTTCTCTGAGAACTGTGGGCAGGCGCATGAACATAATACCAGATTGAAAGCTGGAAGTCATCTGATCCAGTCCAACCATGCCATTTTGTAGATGAGGAAACTGAGACTCTGGGGTGGTGACTTGCCCAATATCACACAGATAGGAAATGACAAAGCTGGGATACAAATCCTTTGTCCTTTGTGAGCTCTTAGGAGTGACTATTTGGATGGCCTGAAATGAATAATTTTCAGTAGAATGTGTTTATTGAATGAAAAGTAGTTGGACTTTTATTTTTGTAGAAAACAGTGTAATAATATGTCATTATCACACGAATTTAAGCATATTCCAGGTCAGATCAAGAGTTATATCAAATAATAATCCAATTCAATAATTCAACAAATATTAGGCATCTACAAGTACAGTGGATAAAGTGCTGGACCTGGAGTCAGGAAGTCTCAGAAGTTCAAGTATGGCCTCAGACACTTAGCTGTGGGATCCTGGGCAAGTCCTTTAGTCTCTGTCTGCCTCAATGTCCTTATCTGTAAAATGGAGAAAATAAAAACAACTCCCTTCAATGGTTGTGTGAGGATAAAATATAGGCAGACCTTAATGTGCTATATAAAATGCTAGTAATGTCTACTTTGTGCAAAGTCTGAGAGGTAGTGGATAAATGTCAGTTTTGGAGTCAGGAAGACTCCAGTTCAAGTATTGACCTGGACATATATTAGCTGTGTGACCATAGGCAAGTCATTTGACCTCTCAATGCTTCAGGCAGCTCTTTAAGATGATAAATTGCATACAATCTGCCAGTTTTCCTCAGTAGAAGAAATTTTCATACTGGGCAATCCCTAGACTGATGAAGTCATGGGTTTGGACCAAAAAGACAGTACAAAAATGCTCTTTTTTCTATAGCATTTCACAGTTTACAAGATATGCTCCTCAAAACAACCCTGTGAGTTGGTTAGAGTATTATTATTCCTATTTTACATATGAGGAAACTAAGGTATATCAAGGTTATCCAGAAAGTAAGTAGTGCAACAAGGCCTAATTCAGGTCTCTTACTTGATGCTTTGAGTTCTTTCTACTATACCCAATTGTTTGCCCAAAGTAGCAACTTCATGCAATTAAGGTTTCATGAAATGCTGTTAATATAACAACTGCAACCACCTTTGTTTGGTCAGGGCTTTAAAATGAGATAGGTATCATCTGCAATTTAGAAATAACAGAGGTGAGGAAAGAGGATAACTCTGTCCTTTAAACCAACTTGGAACCAACTGGTTATAGAGGGGTCCCACTGTATGTTACTATTTCTTTTTTTTTATTATTTTAATTTATCAATCCCTTTCATAAGCATTTGAGTTTTACATTTTTCTCACCCTCCCTTCCCAAGACTGCATGCAATCTGATGTAGGTTATATATATATATCCTATTATATATATTTTCACATTAGTGGTGTTGTAAGGAATTATTAGAACCAATAGAAGGAACCACCAGAAAGGGAAAACAAAACGAAACAGAAGAAAAAAAATAGCAGGTAGTATGCTTTGATCAGCATTCAAACTCCATAGGTCTTTCTTTGGATGTGGATAGCATTTTCCATCATGAGACTTTTGTAGATGTCTTAGATCTGCGCATTGCTGAGAAGGGCTAAGTCTATCAATGTTAGTCATCGTACAACGTGACTGTTACTATGTACAACGTTCTCCTGGTTCTGCTCACTTCACTCAGCATCAGTTTTTTCTGAAGTCTTCCTGTTCATCATTTCTTGTAGCACATTAGTATTCTGTTACATTCATATACCACAACTTGTTCAGTCATTCCCCAGTTGATGGGCATTTTCTCAATTTCTAATTCTTTGCCACCACAGAAAGGGCTCCTATAAATATTTTTGTACATGTGGGTGCTTTTCCCATTTTTATGATCTCTTTGGGATACAGCTCTAGAAGTGCTATTGCTGGGTCAAAGCATATGTTACTATTTCTTTAGAAATAATCTAGCAGCCACTTATGCTTGGAGACTTTCCAGTAGTCAGCAGTTTTAGAAAAATTGCAACTGTTTCTGTTAGCGAAGAAAATCTAGTCTTGAACAAATGCAAATAGTAAACATGTTATACATATGTCAAATTTGGCCACTAGTTGTGTGAACTTGAGCAAATCCCTTCTATTCTCTCAGTACTAGGTTTTAGTGCTACCTACCACTAGGTAGGTTGGTGCCATGGATTCAGCACTGCCTTGGAAGTCAGGAAGGTATGAGTTCAAATCCAGCCTCAGGTATTTACTAGTTGTGTGCTCCTGGGCAAGTCATTTTATGTCTGTCTGCCTCAGCTTCCTCAATTGTAAAATGAGAATAATAATGACACCTATTTCTCAGGGTTGTTGTGAGACTCAAATGAGATTATATTTGTAAGGGACTTCTATTTTTAAATCTTATCTTATAGTTTCTATCTATAGAGCTCTACATCTGTGATCTTCCAGGAGTAAGTTCCTTTCCAGCTCTATACTTCAGAGCATTAGAATAGGGTGCAGGAGACTTGAAATATGAGAGAAACTTCATATGTTATACAGTCAACATACTTCAAGGTCCAACTTAAGCCCCGCCTTTTCCGTGAAGTCTTCTCTGACTACTTCAGCCCAGAAGGATCACTTTTTTCCATAAATTTATGTAATTCATAAATTATATAATTAATTATCTTGCATTGGAAGCTATGTTTCATATACATATGTAGAAGA
Organism: Vombatus ursinus; assembly: GCF_900497805.2. NCBI lineage: Eukaryota > Metazoa > Chordata > Mammalia > Diprotodontia > Vombatidae > Vombatus > Vombatus ursinus. Next base: position 21,773,098 of record NW_020954596.1, on the reverse strand, counting down.
ATGTCAAAGGTAGAAATAGGGAGGAAGGAAATAAGCATTTATCAAGTGCTTATTATGTTCCAAGGGTTGTGCTAAGCACTTTGATAAATCTTATCTCATTTGAGCCTCTCAACAACCCTGGCCTATTGTTATTATTCAGTTGTTTCAGTTGTGTCTGACTCTCTTTGACCCCATTTGGGGATTTCTTGGTAAGGATACTGGAGTGGTTTGCCATAGCCTTTTCCAGCTCATTTTCACAGGTGAGGAAACTGAAGAAAACAGGGTTGTGACTTGCCCAGGGTCACACATCTAGTAAGTGTCTGAGGTCAAATTGGAACTCGGAAAGATGAGTCTTCTCAACTCCAAGCCCAGTACTCTATCCATTATGCCACCTAGCTCTCCGGGACTATTATCCTCATTTTATTAATGAGGAAACTGAGGCAAAGAGAGGTTAGGTGACTTGTACAGTCATACAGCTTGTAAATGTCTGAGATTGGATTTAAACTCAGGTCTTCCTGACTCCAAGTCCAGTGCTTGATCCAATACTATATCTAGTTGCTTCAAAGAAATGCATCATTGGAAAAGGATGTGAACTAGTTGTCTAGCAAGACTGTGAGGATTAATGGGTGGAGAATCACCTTAAGAGAACTAGAGAAAACCTCTTCCTTTCCCCCAGATGGAATGCATTCTCTTGGTGATCCCTCACTTCACTGCTGAAAGGAGTATTTGCATTGATGCAATCACAGATCCATTTGAATAGCCTAGTGGTATGGTAGAAATAGTGTTGAACCTGTAGTAATTGGCAAACGTGGATTTGAATCCTGGCTCCAAAACTTAATAGCTATATGATAATGGACAAGTTGGGGCAGCTAGGTGGCACAGTGAATAGAGTGCCAGGTCTGGAGTCAGGAAGACTCATCTTTCTGAGTTCAAATCTGGCCTCGGACACTTACTAGCTTTGTGATCCTGGGCAAATCATTTATCCCTGTTTGCCTCAGCTTCCTCATCTGTAAAATTAGCTGGAGAAGGAAATGGCAAACCACTCCAATATCCTTGCCAAGAAAACCCCAAATGGAGTCACGGAGAGTCAAATGTGACTGAAAATTAACTGAATAGTAACAAGGAATAGTGTTGAATTTGTAGTCAGGAAACCTGGGTTTGAATCCTGGCTCTAACACTTAATGATTGTGTGATAATTGACAAGTTATTTCACCTGTTTCAGCCTTAGTTTTCTCTTCTGTAAAATGGGGGTAGTGATTCTTTGACTACACACCTCACAGGGTTGTGCTGATGAAGAAAACACTGTTTTTCCTGAAGAGCAACAGAAATGCAAATGATGATGAATATCTCAATTTTTTTTTTACTGTGAGACCATCCTCCTCCTCACCTGTATGTTTCCTAGTCCAGGAAGGAAGGGCATGATGGCAGGGTGGGGAGTGGGGGCTGGAAGACCTACTTCCCCCCAGGGTGTCCTATCGCCCTTGCCTTTCCTTCTCACCCAACTAGTACCATCCTAGAACCCATCCTGGACTGGTAGAGGGCAGGAAGACCCATCACCACTGGGGAAAACTAAACCCTAGATTTCCCTAACTATTGTTCCTTGGGTCCTGGTCATTCCAGAACCCAGGACCTATCTAAGACTGAGGATGGGGTGGGACAGGAAGATAGGAAGAGGGACTCCCTCTCCTCCTTGATTTTCCCTTTGTCTAGGCTGCTTGATTGCTCATAGAGTGTAAAAGAGATAGAAATCACCAGCTCTATTCTTTTGGCTGTTCTGCAGCTGATTTATAGGGTCCTTTAGGATTCATCATTTGCCTTGCCTCTGTGCCCTGCAGTCCCATATCACTGTCATCTGACCTACTTATGTAGGTCCCCAGGCCTTTCCATTGATCCCACTGCTGTAATGTTAGGATTTCTGGACCTTTCCCTACGCTTTGCAGTAAACTTTCTTTTGTGTATTATTTTCTCCTATTAGAGTATAAACTCCTCAAGAGCAAGAACTGTTTGAATTTTTCTGTTTGAGGCGTGCTCCAGTGCTTTGCACAGGGCAAGCCCTTAATAAATGCTTTTATAGTCATTCATTTTTAATGTTTTCTCATGTTTCCATATTTACTCATGATATTCTTTCTCCCTGAAACATTACCTCCTTTTTCATCCTTATTTATTGAAAGCCCCCCTCCCCATACTTCATGGTCCAGTTAAGATGTCACCTCCTCTACAAAATCCTTTCTTGAGCCATCCCACCATGAAATGAACTCTTCTCTCTTATGAACTCTCATCAAGCCTTATTCCTGCTTTCTTTATGCATTTATCACATCAGATTGTAAGCTCTCAGGGGACAGGAACCATGTTCTATTCATCTTTGTATTTCCCCCAGTAGCTATCACAGTCTCCTACAAATAGTACTTAAATACTTTTGTTGAACGAGTTAGCAAATGAATGCACAGATGACAAAAAGGTTAGAAATAGGATAGATTCCAATGCATCTGGTTAATTTTTAAACACTTAGGGCTTGTAACCAAATATATTGTAATTCTCTGCTGATGATGTCACTTTAAAACAATAGTGAAAGAAGGATCTTGAAACCAATGAACCTAAAGGAAACTCTGGCTGTTCTACTGCCACATTGCATAGTGTGATAGTGTGGAAAGAACTTGGGAAATGGTGTTGAACCTTGACAGGCACCAGCTGGAGAGGTCACTTACCTTTCCGAACCTCAGTTTCTACATCCAGAAAGGGCAGATAATGACATTTGCTCAATTTGCCTTGTAGATTTGTTATGATTCAACTATTATAATGCAGTAGAAAGTGCATCGAAGCTAAAATCAGAGGACGTGGGTTTGAATCAGGATTCTGTTTCTTACTACCTGTTGAACCTTGATTAAGTCACTTAACATCTTTCTGGGCCTCTATTCTCTTATTTATGAATTAAGGGGGTTTGACTAGATAGCCATTGAGGTTCCTTCCAGTTCTAAATATACGATGATGATGATGATGATGATGATGATGATGATGATGATGATGATGATAATGGAAATAATATTTATATAGTGCTTACTATGTGTCAGGCACTGAGTTAAGCTATGGTCCTCCTAATGTGGAAACACTGTAGAAATATGAGTTACTATTAATAACAAAAACAACAGTAATATTAATAATGATAATGATAGTAATAGTATCAATTTATATAGTGTATACTCTGTGCCAGGCACTGTGCTAAGTTATGATCCTTCTAATAAATGTGAAAACATTGTAGAAATATGAGTTTACTATTAAGAACAACAGCAATAATAATAATATAATGATAATAAGAACATTTAGATAGTGCTTACTATGGGTCAGACACCATTGGGCTAAGCTGTGATCCTCCTAATAGACATGAAAGCACTGTAGAAATATGAGTTACAATTAATAACAACAACAACAACAATAATAACGCCACCTTTACAATCAGCATTGGATACCCAATGAGATTATTCAGATAGGCCCAATCTAATCTTTTACGGGTGGATATCACAACGTAGCAAGTTTGGTATTGGTTAAATCTTTCTTAACAAGGACAAAAAAAAAAGTGAACCCTGAAGGTCACTTGGTCTCTTAATGAAAACAAAGTCATGAGCTTCTTTGGAGAATCAATCAGTTTGTGTCTCAGATTGACTTTGGCCTCATGGAATATGGCTTTGTTTTCAGCGACTCGTTAAAGAGAGATGACTTACTGCCCAGCCTTCTAAATCTAGTCACCAACCACAATCGCTGACAGGAAATGGAATGTTGACTTGAGTTTATTATACAAGGGTCTGGATATGAGCTGTGGGATTTTTACACCTCCTAGGAACGGCATTACAATTTATTTACATCTTCATGTTGGCAGCTGCACAAACTCCTATGAAATAGGACAATCACACCTTGGGGACCAGTAATTATAGGCCAAGGTATAAATAGTGCAGAGGAGGGCTGGCCGTTGGCACTCTAGCTGAAGAGAATAGAACCGACTCTGGCATCCGAACAGAAATTCAGCCTCTTGTTCGTTATGAGGGCATGAACTAATTAAACTGAACTTGTCAGAATAGAAGGATGAATAAATTGAGCTCCATTCTGGTACAGGCTGATTTCCAAGCTCATGAAGAGCAAAGTTGTTTTAGTGATGTCATAATTTGGAAGTTCTGAGCATGATATCATTTTTGACAGAATTAATGTGGAATTAATACCATATGTATAAGCATTAATAGGTATTGAATTTGAACACTCAGTGATAAGTCTGTGCCGTTTTTCCAAAGGAATGGAATGGGCCTCCTCCTTTTTTTATAGTGCTTCCATTAATCAGGTATCACATAAGGGTTTGATATATATTTCAACACTTTTGCTAGCATTCCTTTAGGATAAAAAAGGTACATATGTATTTCTAAAAGATGTTTGCATAAGAAAACAGTAAAAAAGTTTTTTATGTATAATAATATTAAACCGGGGTGGGTGGGAAGAATTTATACTTAAATATGAATTCACAGTTAACTTAAGGAATTGCCCTCTGGCTCATTATGCTTAATGAAACATTTATATCTTATTTAAAGAAACTTGGGTAATACCTGCCTTGCTCAATGTGGTTATGGGTATCCTTCCTTTTTACATGCAGAGATATTTCTCTTCCTTTACTACCTTGGGCAGTGTGTGTGTGTGTGTGTGTATGTATGTATGTGGAGGGGGGGTAGAGCACGTGTCTACCTGGGCACTCAGACTCCTTATGTTATTCTCTCCCAGCAGGTCCTTTGGGTGGTAATATACATGCTGACTTTGAAGGTCCTTTCCTGCTTTAAATCTATGATCCTACAATCCTGTGATCTCTTCAGGGATAGAAGAAAGGTAATATCTTCAGATGGGGAAAACAAACCTGACCTTTCAAAGAAAGGAACAGCAATGTCACAAGTTCAGGACACTGGTAAGTCTCTTGATTCTAATATAATTGCATGAGATGAAAGCTTTGAAAGGCAGCATGGAAGCCTGGACCAAGGGCTGACCTTGGAATCAGGGAGAACTGGTTCCAAGTCTCTCTTCTGATATATTGCTTTTTTTTGATCATTCATTCTCTTCTAAATCCTGTTCCCCTGTTCCTAAATCCCTGTTCTTGACTTTCTTTGGGTGCCAAAATCATTCCCCTATCCCCTAGATTTTCAGCTCCCTTTTGTGGGTTTCTTCCTTATTAAAATGTAAGTTCCTTGAGGACAGGGACTTTCTTTCCTTTTTGCTTATATTTGTATCTTAGCACAGTGCCTGGCACATAGTGTTTGATTTCTTCCTTCTTTTTATGAGTCCTCTAACCTCTCAGTGCCCTCAGGCAACTCTCTAAAACTGTACGTTATGAAGCACTCACTGAAGGAGTTTCTTTTTTTTTTTTTTGAAAGTGTAAAACTTATGAACTTGATAAATATGAACATTAAAAAAACCCTAAGAAAATGCAAAAAAAGGAGGATTGTATATGAAACTATAAATATACATTTAAGTATATATTATATTTAACATGGTACTACTTCTACTTCACAGAACTTCACAGAACAAATCCCTTTAATAAAAGGATCTGTTCTGTAAAATGGACTCAGTCAAAAGGCCACACCCAAGGACCTAGAAGGCCACATGTGGCCTCAAGGCCGCAAGTTCCCTGGACTACCCTATTTGTCTGAGTTCTCTTCTGTTCTTCCTCCTGAGTTCTTCTATATCCTTTTTTTTTTTTTTTTGCATGAGGCAATTGAGGTTAAGTGACTTGCCCTGGGTCACACAGTTAGTGTCATGTGTCTGAGTCTGGACTTGAACTCAGGTCCTCCTGACTCTAGAGTGCCACCTAGCTGCCCCTTCTATGTACTTTTAAAAAAACTCCTTTTCTTTTCTGACATCATTATCACTGTCTTCCCCATTTTCCCTCTACACCTCACCAACTCTTGCAAAAAAAAAAAAGAGAAAAAAAGAAAAAAGAAAAAAAAAGCCCACTGGGAGAGTTTCAACATTGAGTTTCCCACACTAATGAAAACACAAATATGTCACCTCCATCTTGCCCTTTCCTCTTCCAAGAAAGAACAATTTGATGCAAGTGAAAGAATCTTAAACTGGAATTTGGGTGAGTCAGCTTACTACTTGTCTATTATCTGATTTGGGGGATATCATTTAACCTCCCATATTTCGGTCCAAGAAGGGACTAGTATAGACAAAGTAGATAGATACCTAGGGTGCAATAGTCAAGGAGACACAAGGAAGAAACACTTCAAAGTCTGACTTTTTAACAGTGAACTTATTTTTAATACCAGACAATTTTGCTCACCAGGCCATAGATTTTTATTTAGTGAGAAGCCATAATGCATCCTGTATCCCATTGTCTAGAAAAAAAGAAAGGAAAGGGTTTCAATGAAGGCCAAATGCCTAATTTCTGCATTTATTTTGTCTTCCTTATCTATAAGGGAAATATTATTATTTCCTCACGAGGTTACTGTTAGTATCAAATGAGATCATTCATCTTTAAACAACTTGAAAGTATAAAGTACTAAGCTAACAGGACACAGTGATTTTTTTTTTGAGTAGCGATGCTTTCTTAGAAGTTGATCAAACTTCTAAGGAAACTGAATATCCTGAGAAAAATGGATACATATGATATAGTATCAATATGTACAAAATTTCACATTTTTTCCCATTTAAAAAAATATCGTAAGTTCCACATTCTCTCCTTCCCTCCAGGTTCCCACCCAGGCCCACTCCCCATCAAGAAGGCAAGATATGTGATGCTGATTATACATATGAAGTCACGCAAAGCATATTTCTACATTGGCCATGTTGTAAACATATACACGTACACATGTATATAGAACTTTACTATGAAGTTTAGAGTTTTAAAAAATAACCCATAGAATATAGTATGGTATAATAAAACTATATATATATATGTATATATATATATACAGGTGTATATGTGTGTACATATATGTATAGATAGACATATGTATATGCATATATACATATAGATACATACATATACATACATATACATATGTATGTTTAAAGAGAGAAGAAAGACTTCATAAGTTCAGAGGGATGTTGTCAAAACTAGCTGTGTTTTCCCTGTAGTTTCCCCACAAAGATAATTGATCTCATGGAGCAGAAGAAGCATTTTTTTGTTGCCATTCATGACTTTTCTCGTGACTTCCTTGGATGCTTCTCAGTTGTAGAGCTTTTGTGGCAAGTAGAGCTTTTGTAGCAAGTCCAGCTTTTCAAACAGATTTGTTTGCAAGGTCCAGGCACCTGCCTTGGAATTGAACTTGGTTTTTTTTTTTTTCATACAACCCCTGTGGATTTTGTAACAGATGTGTAATATGTTCCAGGCTACCTTTTCATCATATATGCTGGAGAGAAAAGAAAAGAAAAAGAAAATCTATACAAAAAGTTTTGCCAAATGCATTGGCTATATAAATTGCATTATTGATTCATCTCCCCCTTCAACTCCCCTTTTCTCCCTCCAAAAATGTCTACTCCATTTTATAAGCCAACCCTGGAGCAATTAAAAGAACACTGCTCTGGGTATCAGAAGACCTGGGTTCCAGTCCCATTTCTACTACTGAATGATATTGGCTAAGTCCCTTAACTTCTCAGTATCTCAGTTTCTCATCTCTGAAATGTGGATAATTATGCTTGTACTATATCATGGCCTTGTTGCGGAGAAAGAATTTTATAAATTAAACAAGTAGCATTTATTAAGTGATTCCCTGGGATGTTGGGGATACAAAGGCAAAGGGAAAACAGCTCCTGCCCATGAGATGTTTACATTCTCCTAGATATTTATATGTTGCTTCAAGGTTTCCAAAGTACTTTATGTGCATCTTTTCATTTGGTCCTCAGGACAATCCTACAATGTAGCTACCACTATAATCCCCATTTTACCCATGAGGAAACTGAAGTTGGGGGAAGTTAAGTGACTTGTCCAGTAAGTGTCTGGGGCAGGATTTGAACTCAGGTCTTTCTGACTTCAAGTTCAATTGTTATATAAACATGAGCTGTTATTATTTTTAAATGACTTGCCTAAAGCCACACATCTTGTAAGTGGTGAACAAAAGACTGTAGCCTAAGCTTTCAGACTTCAAGTCCAGTGTTCTACCCACTAGGGCACATTGTCTAATCATTCTGAACCTATACTTCTGGTGGGTCTATTTAATTTTTTTTTTAATTTTTAAGGTTTTCCAAAAAGAAGGCATAATAACAGATTTAACAGATCTGTATAGTATTAGTAGGTTGCTAAGAAGAAGGAATAGTCTATTCAGGTCATACTTAAATTGATGTCTTGTTTAAACCCTGTGGATACTTACTCCATACATACACACACACACACACACACACACGTATATGTGTGTGTGTGTATATATATATGTATATATATATACATATATATCTATGCACACACATACACCCATATCAATCATCTACCTACCTATCATCCACTTATCCGTCTGTCTATCTATCTATCTATCCATCACAACCTCTCCATAACTAGCTGTCCATCTAGGATAACTCTTGTTAATGTCCTCCCATAGATTTACCATAGGGAATCTATCCTGCGTGCTGGGGTTTTCCTTGCTTTCCCTCAACATATGTTTATGTATACACTTATATAAATATAAATTTATATGTGTATATGTATGTATATATGTGTATACACACATATCTTCTGTAAAGTCATAGACTTTCATGAAAATAAAGTGGATCTTCATGTCTTATGTTTTGATGGATTGTGATAAGTGTTATTAACTGAAATGAAGGCACATTTCCCCCAAAAAGATCTAGTGAAAAGAGAAATCCTGATCATTTTGTGACAGGTCTCCAGACTTTGCTTTGGAATTAAAATGCAATGTTTAGCATTTGTTATATAGGTTTCTTGAAGTGAAAATTTATTGTTTTATATTGAATCCTCTTACGTTCTGATGTCTACATGGAAATATTATTTTTCTTTTCTTTAAGTTTAAAATGAATAAAAAATTTAAAAAATAATAAAAATAGCTTATGAATTTATGAAGGTATTCCCCCCCCCCCCCCCCGCCCCATAGTATTTGTCCTGTATCGGTGTTGAGAATTCCTGCTGTTAACAAGTATGTCTGTGCTCTGTAGGTAGCAGAGAATTAGAGTGGAAAGACTGGTGTATCTGGAAACAGAAGATTTGAGTTTTGGTTCTGGTTTTTGAAACGTGTGCGAACTTGAGCAGGTAGGCCCATATCTGGTGGCCTCTCAGCTCCCTTTCAGCTCTAAATCTCTGACCCTGTGATTTCCTCATTCTATTATGATCATCTTGCTTACTTCTAAAATCCCTGAGTCTTAGTTTTTTCATCTATAAAATGAAGATGGAAGTTTTTGCACTGCCTACTTTAAGGGGCTATTGTGAGAATCAGATGTGCAAAATCGCTCTTTAACCATAAAACACTAAAATAAAAATCTGACTTTTACATAGCATTTTAAAGCCTACAAAGCTCTCATTCCTTTTTATTTTATATGTATCATAGATTAGCTGCACGTTAGGCCTATGGGGTGATAGAGTAGGTATTATTGGACTCATTTTATCATCTCCATTAGAATATACCTTCCCTGAGGACAGTCACTGCTTAGTTTTTGTTTTTTGTACCCCTAGAGCTGAGTAACAACCACAACAACCACAGCAACAGGAACAACAGTAAGAATAATAGTAACTAATATTAACAATATTGATAACTAGCATTTATATGACTCTTTAAGGCTTGCTAAATGCTTTACAAATATGATCTCATTTTATCCTCACAACAACCCTGGGACATAGATACTATTATTATCTTTATTTTATTGATAAGGAAACTGAGTCAGACACAGGTTAAGTGTCTTGCCCACCTAGGGTTATATTGCTAGGGAGTGAGGCCAAATATGAGCTCAGATTTTCCTGACTCAAGATCCAGGACTTTATCTACTGTACTACCTAGGTGCCATGAGGCCTGGCACAATTTAAGCACTTAATAGTTGAATAAATTCATTTTACAGATAAGAAAATTCAGAGAAATCAGTTGATTCGCCAATAGCCATATAACTAGAATTGAATTTGAATCCAGTTCTCTTTCCCATGTACCACATTGTTTACATAAACGTGAATTATTTTCATCATTCTTATCATATCTTGTTCTCGTCTTGTTTCAATGAAATTCGGATAGAAATGGTCCTGGGATGAATTACTATCTTATCGTTATTCTTATGTATTTAATGTTCTACAGACTATAGTACAAATAAATAAAATGACTGCTTTATATAATTTATGAGCATATTGAAATGTAAACTCATCTTTAGCAGGCTCAATGAAAGCATCTTTGGGATGGCTCTGGTAGCAAACAGTAAAAGGGGACGATATGTACCTCTTACAGTTCCTGCATGTTTTTGATTTCCTTATTTTAGGTATTTGTATTTTGAAAACTTCTCATTATACATAGTTTGGTGATTTTGAGTATTTGATATGGTTATATCTATTAAAAATGCTGTTCTTTAATTTTTCTAGATCAATGTCATGTCCAGGTGATTGAGGACCACAGTTTTGTCTGGGATAATGCTTCAATCTGTTGTATTCTCAAGGATCTTTTGAGGGTCCGTTGGTAGTACAGTATTTTTCTATCTCTTCATTTAGGAAGATAATTGAAATTCCGATATATGCATGGCTATTATTATTTTACAACGAAAGTTTTAAGACATTTTCTGCCATGACCCTTATGCTATTTAGAAACAAAGACTAATACCTCTGAAACATTTTGCCAAAGATAGAAACATATGTATTATTACATGTTGCATGTGGCGCATTGCTTTAGGAGAGCGGTTCTTTGTCTGGGATCCATGAACTTATTTTTAAAAATGTTTTGATTATTTTAATATAATTTATTTCCTTTATAATCCTATGTATTTTATTTTATGCATTTAAAAACATTATTCTAAGATAGGGTTCATAGGGTTCACCGGATAGACAGTTAGGCCTAAGACAAAAAGAAAATGAAGAAGAAAGTCATTGAGGATCCAGGGATTTCAGTTAACTTTCACCAATATTTAAATATACACATTTTAATCAAGCATCTATTATTTGCAGGGTGCTTTTAGGTTCTGTAATACAAAGACCAAACCCCCCAAACCAGTAAGAGTCTGTGCTGTGAAGGAGCTTATGTTTCGCTAGGGGAACATGCATTGAGCCTGGAGATTAATCCAGTAGATTAAAAAATGCCAGCTAGATAACATCTTATCATATGGTTAGAAACCCTTTCAAAACAAAATAAGTTCTTGAAATTCTTTCCCTCAACTGCCTGATTCTGTTATTAAGAAGAAAGTCTTGTCCATACAAGCATGAATGAACTGATTCCACCCTATTGCTAGTCATAACTCTCTTACAGATACTCCATACTACATAATAAAAGTGCCAATTCCCATAGTTAAATTAGGATGGAGTGTTCAAACTAGGTTAACCCCTGACCAGGCCTAACACACATGAGGAACATGTAATCCAGGATTTTACTTACCTGAGGGAGCAAAATATTTTTGCTGGCCTGGTTTCCCCTTCTTTCACACATTTTACAATGTGTGGTATTTTAATCAATGTCAAACTAGTGCAGGTTAAGAATAGGGGCTTTGGAAATGCCAAATACCTTCTTCTTTCAGTTGCCTTGGCAACAGCATCATTTAGCTTAACAAGATAAACACTTCTCTCTCTCTACTGTATGCAGCACTGTAAATTTAATGCCAATTAAAAGAGTTCATTAAAATTGCCTTTTTGCATGTGTATCCAAACCAAACAAGAAAGTCCTGTCATCTAAACAAAGAAACTCTGTCCAATATGTACAGAGGGATAGTCAGTATGTTACAGAGTATGTGTGTACGTGCATATGTGTGCATGTGGACACACATAGATATCTATCCCGTAGGCCAATGTTAAAGATTCATTCATTCCTGTTCGGTTATGATGTTTACAAAGAACTAAACGGGGCATTCTATATGAAAGTACTTTTAAGTAAGTTGTAATACAAGGGATAATTATTATTATATTAATTATGAGACTTAACAGAGCAAAAATGTTAGAGCTAGAAAGGACTGTGGCAATCATTTAATCTGAATTCTTCCTTGTCAACATTTTACAGATGAGGAAACTAAGAAGGTGCAAGGAGTTGAAATCACTTAATTTACTCAAGGTCACAAAACATTCACTCAGACCTGTTGCTCTTACCATATGATGGGAGCACATAGCCTCCAAATACCAAAACTCATGATCTTATGCTCACCAATACCATTCATGTCTGCACAACTGGGCCATTGGCATAGTCTACTAAATTTGTTGGCTCCTGATTGGCTGTTTGTGTTTATATGAGATCCAGTTTATACATGAGACAATCCATCTGTTATCCATTTGTTATTAGGGATATGGCAAAGTGTATTTGCTTAATATTTAATCTGACTTCAACTTCGTCTTATGGAGTTCTTGCTTTCTTCCTGAGCCCAACTCAGATGCTTTGTACTTCATGGAGCCTTTTCTGATATGTCCCTCCCCTCTCCCCCCTTGCTCCCCATCCATCACTAGATGAAAGTGATCTCTTCCTCCTGACATTTCTCATAGCACTTTTCTAGTCATTCTCTTTTTGGTCTGTCCTAGGGCAATTACTTGTGTATTTGTGCTTTATGCCATTAGATGGTTTAAGAGCAGGTCCTTGGTCACAACAGTCTTTAATATTCTTGGCAATTAACATAGATCTCCATAAACTGTCATCACTTAATATGTTTCCATTCAATTGGTTGTTGTCCAACATGACAGATTGTTATGAGAAAATTGGCAGGCTATTCCTAGGAGTCCACGTCATTCCTTCATCCTGAAATTTCACTTACACAGCTTGGAATAAGTTGTGGTCCACACTTTCCTTAAAGTCATCTGAGGAAATACAAAGCTCTAGACAGTATCACGTCTAGCAAGCAACATGCTAGAAATACTTGAGAAATTCTGTGATTCTTGAAACAGTAGTTTCAGGTAGAATTAAGGAAACTTTCAACTAGTTTGAAGAGTATATCACATTCAAGAAGCTGCTCCTTAAGTTTTTGTTTTCTTGTTGTTTGTTTTTTCCTGGAGAACACATCCATTTCCCATTTGATCTATTTCCAGTTTCATCTATTTTCTCTTTGTGTCCAAGTGGTTTTTAATGATACTCTGATAACAATATTCCTTGCATTTTTGCCTCTGTCGATCTTTACTCCACTGTTCCCTATCAGGGTTTATGTGCACATGTGTGTGCGTGCATGTATGTGTGTGTATATGTGCGTGTGTATAATAGCTAGCATTTATATAGAGACTGCTATGTGCCAGGCACTAGGCTAAGTGTTTTATAATTACTATCTCATTCGATCTTTACAACAATCCTGGGAGGTAAGTACTATTATGATCCCCATTTTGCAGATGAGGAAACTGAGGAAAACAGAGGTTAAGTGACTTGCACAGGGTCACACAGCTAGTAAGCATCTGAGGTCAGATTTAAACTTGGGTCTTCCATATATGCATACACATTCATGTATACACATATAGACACAAATGTAAATATAATATATATATATATATATATAGTGTGTATATACATATATATGCCTTTGATTTGCCTCCTTTTTTATTGGTTTCTTTTGAGTAAGATATAGTTCTAAAATCATATTCCAACCACAGATCTCATCACACTGAAACTCAGCAATTCTTAAGGTCAAATTTGCCTCCTTACATTAGAGTCTCTAGTTCATTTTGATTTTTCACCTATACTTATTTTTTTATTTTATTATGAATTTAAGTATTAATATAAGAATTTCCATAACATAGTAGAATAGAAAAAAAGATGATTGTGTGTGAAACTGCAAATCTATTATTTACAACTTGAAATTACTTTTAAATATATGAATCATGTAACTTTCTTTTTTTTCTTCCCTACCCACCCTCAAAATGTCTACCATTAATGTATGTCTGTAAAAATACGTACTTCTATTTATCAATTCTTTCTCTGGATACAGATAGCTTCTTCCTTCATAATTCCTTTGTAGATGATTTGGGTATTCATATTAGTCAAAATGACTTAGTCACTTAAAGCTGTTCTTGAAACAGTATTGCTGTTTCTGTATAAAACATTCTCTTGATTCTGATAATTTTTCTCTTCATTATTTTGTGGAAGTCCATCCATGTTTTTTTAAGATCATCAAGCTCATCATTTCTTATAGCACAGTAGTATTCCATCACAATCATACACCACAACTTGTTCAGCCATTCTCCAATTGACAGGCATCCCCTCAATTTCCAGTTCTTTGCCACCACGAAGAGAGTTGCTGTAAATATTTTGGAACGTATAGGAGAACATATAGATTCTTTCCCTTTTTCCCTAACTGTGTTTGGCAACAAACTTAGTAGTGGTATTGATAGGTCAAAGGGTATAGGCAGTTTAATAATTCTTTGGGCATAATTCTAGATTATTCTCCAAATGAATGGATCACTTCACAGTTCTACCAGCAGGGAATTAGTGTCCCATTTTTCCATGTCCCCTCCAACATTTATTGCTTTCCCTTTTAATCATTTCAGCCAAACTGAAAAACATAAAATGACATCTTAAGGTTGTTTTAATTTGCATTTCTCTATTGATAATGATTTAGAGCATTTTTATATGATTATAAATTATTTTGATTTTTTCCTTGGAAAACTTCATATCCTTTGACCATTCATCAATTGAGGAATGACTTGTGTTCTTATACATTTGACACCTGTACTGATACACATCTGAGGCCATAGGTGTTTTGTTTTTTTTTAACTGTTGATTCTTTTCTTCCTTGAACTGTGTCTCATGACTTCCTGGGCATCTCTAGTATTGTTGTTTGCCTTCTACAGTGGCTACTTTCCATGGTCTTTACTTAGCATGCTTATACACAGGCTGATTTTTCTGTCTCTTTCAGGTTAAAGCCATTTTGATGGTATTTGTAAAAATCTAGATAAATCATTCTTAGTAGCCATTGTTAGGTGCCACTACCATTGGTCACGAAATTTTCCAGGTCAAATTCCTTTAAGAAGGTATTCCTTCCAGATGATCTGTGTTTATTATTTATATCATCATTAAGCTTATGCTTCACTGTAAGTAGGCAGTTTATAGCTAGAATATACTTCTTCATTGCTTGATATTTTTCTTATTGAAAACCCAATAGAGCCCCCAAGCACCTCAATTCCATCCCAACAATCTAGGCAGTGCAAACATCATTCCTTACTTTTGAAATGAACAGATTGAAGCTTTATAGGGGAGAAGGGACTTGCTACAGTAAGGGAGAGAGCCAAGATTTGAACCCAAGTCTCCTGGCTCCAAGTTCACTGTTCTTTCCACTCACTCTAGTGTAGCCATTAGCAGAAGATTGGAGAGTTCCATATACTGGGACATGATTGGGAGTATAGAGTCATTCTCAGAAAAGAGTTCTCCAAGAAGCTTATGATGAACACAAATTGTAGAGACACAACCATAGAGACAGTTGTAAAATGTCTTCATTGCTAGGGTAACTTTATTTGTAGGAGTATAGGATCTTAGATCTAGAGATGGAAAGGACGCAAGAAGCCATCTAGTCCAGACTCCTGAGGAGACTGAGGCCCAAGGAATTATTAACTGAATTGTTCAATTTCACTCAAGTACCAAGGATCAGGGGCAAGATTTGAAGTCAGGTCCTCTGACCCCAGTGATCTTTCCAATGTTCCACATTCACTCCTCATTCATCTACATAGGTGTTAAATATAGGAGCATAAAGGAGTGTAAGGAACCATAGGTTGAAGAACACTAAAGGAATAGAGGATCTAGTTCATATAAATATAACTAATTTCTAATTGAGGAGAATAAAATTTGAAAAATGATAAATCGTATAAACGTTTGGAATCGATGCCTGGTTTAAAAAAAAAAAGGATGATCAATTTGATAGGGGAATTTGGGGAAGTGTCTTTTTCAGTGAAAGTGAGTCGCTGTGTGTCAGTCATTTCATTTAAGCCATTAAAATGGCAGGAACCAGGTCTAGGAACCTAAGAGGAGAACCTGAATTAGAA
This sequence comes from Vombatus ursinus, assembly GCF_900497805.2. Taxonomy (NCBI): domain Eukaryota; kingdom Metazoa; phylum Chordata; class Mammalia; order Diprotodontia; family Vombatidae; genus Vombatus; species Vombatus ursinus. Next base: position 21,757,035 of record NW_020954596.1, on the reverse strand, counting down.
TCTGAGGAGCAGAATTGAAGACATAGAAGGGGGACTGATGCTTTGTGGGAGCTGTGAAAGCTGGAAAGAATCAGCTGACAGAAGACTTCAGGTGAGGAATTCTTGATCGGTGGGAGAGAGAAGTCACTTCATTGCCTGAAAGCTTCAATAACAATATTACCCTGATGCCCACCTACACCCGAGAGATGAAGCTTCTTACAGAGGCCTGATACTCTCCTTGGCTTGGGGAGCAGAAGCAGAGAAAGCTTTTTGCATCTGCTTTGTATGCTGTTGCATTGGCTAGGTTTATTTACCTCGTCCAGGGGTAGGGAACCTGTGGCCTCGAGGCCACATGTGACCCTCTGTGTCCTCAACTGTGGCCCTTTGACTGAATCCAAACTTCACAGAACAAATGCCCTTAATAAAAGGATTTGTTCTGTAAAACTTGGACTTAGTCAAAAGGCCACACCCAAGGACCTAGAAGGCCACATGTGGCCTCAAGGCTGCAGGTATGTGTTGCTGGTACCCCCATTATTATTGGACAGCCCATTATCTATGGGATAAGTGAACAGGCCAGTTTGTTTAGCCCAGAGATAGCCAGCTTTGGCTTGAGCTTTGGTGTTCTCTGACTTTTAAGAAAACTATTCACATTTTAATAGGTATCATTTTCTAAATACCCCTTTAAGGTTGATTTTAATTTAAAAAGTTTGGGAATGCAATGTTCAAGTAGAGAAAAGGGTCTGATCAGCTGAAGAGTGGTGAGGACCAATAGTTAAACAAAGGCAGACAGACAATTTCATGCAGTACAGTTGTTTTCAAATGGACTAAAAACATCAAAGCCTGTGGTCCAGGGGATTTTCGTTCCTCGTGTGTTTCCCTTCCGGGTTCCTATAAGTGTGTGCTCACCCTTTACCATAGATATTGAGGACATTGGTGAATGAATATGAGCCTGGTTTTTATGGCTTGTGTTATACTTGATTATGCATTAGCTTTGATATGTTAGTGTCTGTGGTGATATTTCTTTTTCCTTTTTGTGAAGGAAATGTTTATTATCTATACATGTCATTATTGGGAGTGTAAATTGTGTGAATACCGTGCACTGTGTTTGTGTGTTACCTGGTTGTGTATGTCAACAAACTAACACCTACGAAGAAGGTGCTGACACAGCCAGCCACTGTGCTAAGCACAGGGAATACAAAGGAGGGCAGAAAGACATTCCCTGCTGTTGAGGACCTCACAGTCTAATGGCAGAGACAACACTCAGCCAATCATCTATGAACAAGATATGGACAGGATCAATTGAAGATAATCAATAGAAAGAAGGCACTAGAATTAAAGGGGGATCTTTAAAAAAGGCTTTCTTGTAAGAGGTGGAGCATGTAGAGAGGAAACACATTAGACAGGGACCAAAAATTTAGAATGTAGAGCAAAGGAAGAGTCTTTCCCTTCAATAGAGCTAGCTGTAGAATCTAAACCTTCCAGGATGGGTATAGGTTGGAGTGGGCCAGCCAATCCAAAGAGTGAATGGATATTGACCTGCTCTGTGGAAGGAGATATATATGTTTGCATGTGTGTGTCATAAATATGTGAATGTTCACATACATGTAAGCATATTATACACAGTATCTCTGTATCTTAAGTATATCTGTATCTATGTATCTATATCTATATATCACCTCCATCTCATAGCATTTTGGCTTTCAAGTATGAATGCGATTGTTTTTACCTCCAAATTAAATGGATATTCTAGTATAATATGATGTAAGATGCCATTGGTGTCAGGGGTGAAAAACCTGTGGCCTCGAGGCCACATGTGGCCTTCTAGGTCCTTGGGTGTGGCCTTTTGACTGAGTCCAAGTTTTACAGAACAAATCCTTTTGTTAAGGGCATTTGTTCTGTGAAGTTGTCTATCATAGACAAACCACACACACAGCCCCAAAATAGAATGGAGGTCATGGTATGGTGAATGATGTGTGACTTATAATAGCCATTCACCAATCCAATACATCTGCAAAACGAGGGGTTTGAACCAGATAGCCCTAAGTTTCTTCCCACTCTAGGTCTACTTGTAAACAAATGTGCATATAGCAGTAGACACCATTTTCCTTTATACCTACTGGAATTCCTTTTTTTTCCCCACTCATTCAAGTTGTATCCATCTTTTAAGGTCCAATTCAAAAATAAGTCTTCCATGAAGTCTTCCATGGCCACCAGGTGGTCAGCACAGTCTTCTCCATACTTTCCAATTAATCTCATTTACTCATCTCCATGTACTCTTTACTTAGGCAAACTGAATTATTTTTTTCTCTCTTGCTTAATGCCCTGAATTGTCCCTCTTCCAAACCTTTGTTTATAACTCTTATCTCTAGAATGCCATCCTTCCCATTTTCTTCTGTTGAATTTCTATTCATCTCATAATGCCCAACTCAAATGCCACCTCCTCCATGAAGTCCCACCTACCATTTCCTCTGTTGGTAAAGACCTTCTCTCTTAAATTTCACCAAGAACTTCATTCTGTTCTCTCATGCACTAATTGTGTAATTCTAATACATCACATTTATCTGTGTCATAGCTTATCCCTCCAATCCACCGTGAGGTCTGGATCAGGACAATGGCTCATCTAATCTTTACATTCCCTCTCCCTCAAAACCTAGCACAGTCTTATACACAAAGTAAATACGTCAAAATGCTTGTTAAATGAACAAGGAAAATAATCTCCCTTCCTCTAAATTCTAATTGAAATATTGTTTATATAATTGTCTTGTAATTAAATTATGTACTGCCATGTTGCTTTATCTTCTGTTTAGAATTCTGATTGAACTCATATTAGATAGGGAGCACAATGTAGTAAATAAAGGGTTGGCCTTGGAGTTAGGAGTCCTGCTTCTGAAACACATTGGGCTATGTGGCTCTGGACAAGTCACCTAATCTCTGTGTCCCAAGAATATAAATTATAAAACTGGTCCTGAACTACATTGGTAAAAGGAATTTCCTTATCAGGAAACTCCTCATATAAATGAACTCACATATCTGGTTAAAACACACACACGTAATATATGTTGTGTATTTGTGCACATACGTGCATATTTATATGTAATATGTTATAGACACATATGTGAATCATTATTATTCATAAGAAATCATGCAGTAGGTAGATTAAGGCCATTCTAAGTTAGAGACTACTTAGGGTCTTACTGGGAAAATGGGAATACAACCAGGACTCCTGATACCCTTTGACCCCAGCTTGTCCACTGCAATCCATTCCTTCTCATGTTTTTTTTCAGTATTTTTCTAGAGGTGTTGGATGGGATGACTAGATAGTCCATTGGATTGACAGTGCTGGGCCTGGGGTCAGGAAGACCTGAGTTCAAATCCTGCCTCAGACACTTACTATCTGTGTGACTTTGGGCAAGTCAGTTAACCTTGTTTGCCTCAGTTTCCTCATCTGTAAAATGAGCTGAAGAAGGAAATGGCAAGCCATTCCAGTATCTCTACCAAGAAAAACCCAAAATGGGATTACAAAGAGTGGAATGTGACTGAAACGATTAAACAACAAAAGAAGAGTTGGGGATGGGAAGAAGTTGGTTTTTTAAGTGTAACTCCTCCATCTTAAAGAAAGGGGGAGGCAATTGGTTGCCAAGTTAGAAACTCCTCAGTCTGTGTTGGTTGCAATCTGGTGAACTGGGGCTTCTAGTGGTTCTTATCCTCCCTGTTTCTAGTCCTTACATGACCTTCACAGCAGTCGATACTGGGAAGAATGATAGGGTCACTGTTCATTCTGTATTTCCATTTGGATTTAGGAAGTGTGCATGTCTGTTTCAGTGGGCTCACACTGACCTTGAATGTGATTTTGGCAGGTTTCTGTGGCTGGAGAGGAAGAGACTTTTGATTTTCACCGAGAACGTAGCATTAGCTTTGGACTTTGGAGACTTTAAGCTTCCAGTTCAAAAACAGAAAGATGACTAATAAGTCTTTGGTAAGTAATGATGGCTTAGCAATATTTACCGCTTTTTTTTTTTTTTAGCTTCTCTGGCTCCATTGCTTAGGATATTTTCCTGAATTAAATTTTCCTCAGTTCTGTAGCCAGCAGCTGTCCACATGAAAAAAAAAAAAATGTCCTGAAACCTCCAGAAAGAATGATTTCACATTTCTCATAGGCTCCTTTTACTATTCAATCAAAAAGGTCTCTTGTGCCTCCTAACATGTGTCATCCTAAGAGGGCTTACTACAAACAGGCGAAAGGAACACAAACAAAGCATAAAGCCTGAATCTTCCTTAATGGGTTTTCACAAAGGGCCCAGATTTTCCCAGCCTTCCACATCCTGCTCTTCTCTCCAGGCCCCAGGCCTTTCTGCTCTGAGCCTCAGCCAGGTGTGTGGAGGGAAAAGATGTAACCACAGATAAAATTCTGAAAGAGCAAGAATGAATATACAAGCCAGAGTTCCATCATACATTTGGGACTCTTCTGGACAGATGGGAGAGGATATGCACATCAGGTTGGAGACAAGGAGACAAGCACAATTTTAATCATTCAGTTTAGCGTCCTTTTTTTCCCCCCACCCCCATCCAAAAATAGAGGAGGGAAAGATTATAGGGAATACAGACTCATGACACTTGACTTCTGATCCTAGATCTGCCATCAACCAGTAGTGTGACCCTGATCAATTCATTTCCCTTCCTGGATTTCAGTTCCTTCTCTATAAAATGAAGATGGACTCTAAGGCCCTTTCTAGCTTTAATCTTCTGTGTCCTAAAGTCTCTTCTGTCTGTAACATTCAATTCAAGAGGATGGGATACAATATACACGTAAATAACTATAAAATACAAAGTAAATTGAAGTGAGAAAGAACAATAGAGGAGAGGGACCAAGGAGGCTTCATTGAAGATGCAGAAAATAAAGTGAGCTTGGTAGGAAGACAAAGATTCTGAGAGGCACATGTGAGGGAATGAATTTCAGGCTATTGTGAGTCTAACGAGAATAAATCAAGATAAGCAAAAGAATGTAGAGTTGGGGAATATGCCAGTATTCTATTGGTAAAGGGGAAAAGTAGGAACTAAGATAAAAAATGTAGATAGGAGCCAGATTGTGGAGGGCAAGACGAATAGTTTATATTGTATTCATGAGGCAATGGGGAGACATCGAAAGTTCTTGAGCAGGAGAATAACATGGTGAACTTATTTGACCATCATGTATAGAATTGGAGCGGAGTATTGGAAGAGCACGAAAATGAACAAATGCTTTGTGAAGCTAACTTTCTAGTCTGTGTATTTCGAGATACAATTGCCAAATGGTGTTGTATTATGTTAAGATTGGATGCACAGGCTTATGCCTAGCAAGCATTCCTTCATTTTGTGTGAACTAACCTTGGGCGTCTCACTCTAGACATTGCGTGTAGCTCATGTTGTCTATCTCTCTTTTCCTTACTAAAGTATACTTCATAGCAACTATATCACTACTACTCTCTCCTGGTGAAGACAGGGAACAAGTGATATAGCTAGGAAGAACCTAGAAAGTATTGAAAGAATAAGTGAAAAAGAATTTATTGTTTTCTTAGTGCTAGGAATGGTACTAAACTTTGAGAATACAAATGTGTCCTGTGTTCTAAACAAGCAAGTAAGACATGCATAACCTGTATTGAATTACTTGTCTTCTCAATGAAGGTAGGGTGGGAAAGGTAGAAGGGAGAGAATTTGGAACTCAAAGTTTTAAAAACAAATGTTAAAAATTGTTTTTACATGTAACTGGGAAAAATAAAATCCTAATTTATAAAAAACAAAACAAAACAAAACAAAAAAGAGTGGTAGGTTTTGGAAATGGAGAGCTGGTTAAGAAGATGGTCTCTGAGAACAAGATTTTGATTTCTGGGTCATGGCTCAAAATATGGGAATGGTGGGCTCTTCACCAGAAATGCAGTGGTCCTAATAAAGATTAATAAGAATGCAAGTTTTCTTGGAGTGTTGCAGATTTAATTGAGAGGACTTTAAACTGAAAAGGGAAGGGGAGAGAGAAAAATTACTCTGCTTATCTGTTGAACTAAATGTCATAGAAGAATATCTACAACATTTGAAAAAAAGAATGGCTGTAGAGATACCCAGTAATTCACCAGTAGCAAAACCCAAGAAAGAAGCCAACAACAATCTCAAATATTTGTATATAGATGCACAAATTGGGATATCAAGCAAGGTGAACTTCATATCTTAATGAACGGAGGCAAATCTGATCTCATGAAATTCCTGTCAGACTCCATGAGATGATATCTGTGACTGGAAGGTAGCTCTGGAGAGATATCTCTTATTTAAAGAGCCCAGAATAAATGAAGGGCGGGCGGTGAAGAAGTAGTTCATGCTAAGAAAGTATACTCATCTGAAGAAATCTATGAACCCAGTTAAGCAGCACATTGTAGGGGGCATTTGACTGAAAATCAAAGTATGGAAGAACAAAAACAGTGTTATTAGGAAGGAAGGTATACTATTGACCAACTGAACCAAAGGAGGAAGTATATGAAGAGTCTGGGAAATAGACTATAAACCTTGTATAGTGGGATAATGAGATAATAGTGATGGAAGACGTGTTATCTGCTGGAGCTCTGTCACTACCCCTAAGAAAGAAATGAATCATTTCTTAACTTGCCTAAACCAGAATTTTAGCCTTTAAAAGGTAGAGTTGGCAATGACAGAACTTTCAGTTTGGGTCTGATTCTCACCAATAAATAGTAACTGGTTGCTGTGTCAGGAATGACGAGAACCATGGAGACAATGGTATATAGAGAATGACTCCTGGATCTTAGAATTTGTGGTAGAGAAGAAGAGAAAAAGCAGAGTCTGTCATGCCCCCTAGATTTTGGGAGAATAGATTTCAAAGGATTGAAATAAAGGATAGTTAAGATTCTATGGCTTAAGATTCTACAGTAGATGTCAACACAGTGAGGATGAGAATCTCCAAGGAATACAGTTCTGAAGAAATAAAAGAAACTCTTACTATAAGGAGAAAAAAAAAGTTGAGGAGACTGATATAGATGCTCAAGGAGCTCATTAAATAACAGAGTTGAAAAAGGTAAATGTGAGCAAGACCAGTAATGAAGAATGAATGAAGAGACTTGACACAATTGAGGAAGGCTAAGGATGAGGGAGAGAGAGACAGACAGACAGACAGACAGAGAGAGAGAGACAGAGAGACAGAGAGAGAGAGACAGAGAGATAGACAGACAGAGAGACAGAGAGAGACACAGAGACACAGAGAGAGACAGAGAGAGAGACAGAGAGATAGACAGACAGAGAGACAGAGACACAGAGACACAGAGAGTGACAGAGAGACAGACAGAGAGAGACAGAGACAGAGAAAGAGAATTGCATTTATTTATTTTAGCTATAATGAAGAAAAAAGAAGCTCAAAAGGAGGGATAGTATTGCTAGTTGGGGTGGATGAGACAATTTTAATAGGCGATGAGAATGAACTTCACAAATACTATTTTGCTTCTTTTTTAACTAATGAAATTTTGATATTTTTATGTTTTCCTTTTTGTCGTTGCTGTTCAGTCCTCAGACTAGTTCAGCTCTTTGTGACCCCATTTGGGGTTTTCTTGGCAGAAATACTGAAGTGGTTTGCCATTTTCTTCTCCAACTCATTTTACAGATGAGGAAATTGAGGCAAACAGGGTTAAGTGACTTGCCCAGGGTTACACAGCTAGTAAGTGTCTGAGGCCAGACTTGAATTCAGGAAGATGAGTCTTCCTGACTCTAGTCCCTGTGTTCTAACCGCTGTACCACCTAGCTGCCCCATGTTTTCTGCAGGCAAATACACATATTTGTCAAATATTTTGTAATTGCCAGATCACATGGCCTTTTCTCAGCCCTCATCATCACTGACCTTTCTGCATCTTTGTACATTTCTGCAGCACCACCCTCTTCATCTTGGTACTCTCTCTTCCCTTTACTTCTGTGATACTTTCTTATCCTGATATTTTCCTCCTTGGTAACTGTTTCTCATTTTCTTTCACTAGTTCATTAGCTTTCTCCTAAGTATGGATGTACCTCAAAGCTCTGACTTTAGTCCTCTTCTCTGTTCTTTCTCATTGACTCCCGAGAGTTTAATTATCAACTTTCTGTAGTTGATTCCCAAATCTCTGGCCCTAATTTCTCCTCTGAGCTCCAATCTTACATTCCTAAATATCTGTTAAGTATTTTTATTTGGAAGTCTGACTGGTACCTCAAATAATAAAAAAAAAAACAACACTCATCATCTTCTTCTCTAAATCTGTATCTCTCTCCAAATTCCCTACCCATGTTGACAGTACCACTAATGTTGATAAAATTTTCCAGGGATGTAGGTTCTCTCCCCTTAACCTCATTCAATTAAATGCTAAGTCCTGTTGACTACATCACAGCAAAATCTTTTGCATTCATCATTTCCTCTCCACTCACACTGCAGTAACCTTAATTCTGGTTGTCATTACCTTTTGCTATTGTAATAGTCCCCTAATCAGTCTTCCTGTTTCCATCTCCATTCCTTCATACCATGGTAAAATTACGTAGGTGTGACCTTGCCATCCCATTGCTCAAAAATCTTTAATGTCTCACTGTTGCCTATAGGACAAACTCCTCAGCCTGATATTTAAAGCACTTCACACTCTTTTGTCATTGTGTGTTTGTGGATTTTTTTCTCACCCTATTCTTTTTTACACAATCTATTTTCTTTTTTTTTTTTTTGCTTAGGCAGTTGGCGTTAAGTGACTTGGCCAGGGTCACACAGCTAGTAAGCGTCAAGTGCTTGGTCTGAGGCCGCATTTGACCTCAGGTCCTCCTGACTTCAGGGCCGTGCTCTATCCACTACGCCACCTAGCTTCCCCTACACAATCTATTTTCCAACCAAGTTGGATTACTAGTTGTTTCATGATTTCCTCCTATACTCATTTCCCCATCTCCATGAATTCATGAATGCCACCCTATATCCAGAATGCAGGAGGAGGGTTGCTGGTTCAAAGGGATGAAAGGGTTGGTGGCAAGGCTATTGGCTAGAATGTGAAGATAGGTGAGAGAATCATAGAGGTTGAAGGGAACTTAGAAGCTATGTGGTCCCAGCCCTCCTATTTTATAGAGAAGATGTAATGGGGCTTTATGGTAAGATGATGAAAGGCTTCAGTTATCCATTGCAGCTTTATTTTTTACTAAGTAGGGAGAGGTGAAGTGCCTTGCCCAGTTTGTCTGAGGAAGGATTTAAACTTAGGTCTCCTTGACTCCCAGCCCACCACTATCCACCACATCACTTTAAGGTCAGACATCAGAGGTCCCAACAGTCCTTGGAAACCATCCATTAATTCTTCTCTGGAGCCTCAATTGCAAGAGAGTGATACTCTCTTGTAGAGAGAGAATAGAGAGGGAAGTGAATGGTGGCTAGTGCTTTCCTGAAATAATGACTCCAGAGAGATAGTCAACAGTCAGGGCATTTGGGCCCCAGGCATGAAGTTTTTCCCAAGAAAAGGCAGTGGTGAAGGTGTAAAGATGGCCAGAGAACAGGGAGGGAAGTGAAACTTTGCTGTGGCTTTCCTGAAATAGCGATCCAGGAGAGACGGTCACTTCTTGGAGATTCTAGTGTGTTACTTAGCCCATGCTACATATCCCCACTGGCATTCAATTCACATTTTAAATCCTGAAATGCAAGTTGGCAGTTTATAAAATCTTACTTAAAACTTTTACATGAAAATATAAAATATATGGTTCCTTTTTAAAAAATACTTTTATTTGACTTTCCCTTTAAGAATAGAGCTCAGGTCTCACATTTCCCCAATTTTCCTTCTGAAACATAGTTAATAAACCCTCTAATGGCTACTTGAGTTTTAACTGAGTAGCTCAGGCTGGCTGAGTGTCAGAAGACCTGGGTTCTCTATCAAGATCTTTCACCAATTGAATGTGTGACCTTAAGTAAATTTGCTCCTTCTGTTGTTGGTTTTCCCATATATAAATAAGTTTTGACTTATTCTCTAAGGTCTATTCTTTATTGATACATTTATTTCTATGATTCTATGATTTATACATTTATTTCTATTTCTGACCCTTATAACCTGGGTTCAATTTGTTTGACATGGTTATGTTGTGTAGTTTCCCATGCAGAACAACAATTTTTAATTTCACAGGTTCCATGATAAAATGATGGTTAGAAACATCTTTCAAAAGACTTCTTATTCCAAAGTCTAATAGTGAGAAATTATGATGATGATGATGATGATGATGATGAATTTTGAGCTACAACTAGGATGGGGCAACTGTATCTTTTCCCAGGACACCAACATTTAGAGTGTCCTGACAACACTTATATAACTTCAGCAGGTAGAAAAAAACTGAACTTAGCATCTAGTAATGGAGAATAATTAGTTAATATTGTAAGCTACTAGATGGTAAGTTTCTTATCCCAGCCTTCAAAGGTCTCTTCCTCGTAGACTGGTGTTCCTGTGTCTCTCATCCGAAAGGTTCTTGTGTCAGTAGCTCTGAGGACTTTCCCTTACCACCACTGCCTTAGGCACCTCCCTCCTCCCTCCCCCAAAAGAATTGATCTTGCTGCCCTATGTTACTTGCTCTGTATTTAAGAAGAAATAGTTACAGCTCTTGTTGGACCCTTACAATTCTTTTCCTTGTCACCATTCTATGTCATGGAAAGTACACATTCAAGACTGTCAAATGTCTACAGTGTGGTGGATTGGGAAAAACAAATAGATGACAAAGCCAGAGGATGTTGTAGAATTAGCAAAGTCTAGAAATGGTAAGGGTAAGTAGTGAAAAGAAGGTGGTGATCCAGGTGAGTACCAGGCCGAGAGTCAGGAAGACTCATTTTCTCTGTGTGACCCTGGACAAGTCACTTAATCATGTTTGTCTCAGTTTCCTCATCTGTAAAATGAGCTGGAGAAAGAAAGGCAGTCCAGTGTAGGATCTGGCATCAAAAGACCTAGGTTCAGATCTCAACTCTCCTGCTCAGTATCTGCTTGAAGTTAAACAAGTTATTTCTCCTACTACTTAGGCCTTTTGTTAAATGAAGTAAGTGGGCTAGTTATTAATTAGATCCCTTAAAGCTCTAATAGACTTAAATTCTTTCCTTACTTCCTTCCTCCCTCCCTCCCTCCCTTCTCTCTCTCTCTTTCTCTCTTTCTTTCCTATAACCACAGAATGTTTCCTTTGTTCTAGCCAGTGCCCATCCAAAGGATCAAGTGAGAATAAAATAACGATGTTTACCATAACTGCCTCTCATTGATTTGGGGGAAAATTCCTGACACATGAATTTCCTGATTTTGGTAGTCCCTCAGCACACAATAATATGGAAACTGTTGCTCTCCCCAAAGAAGAGGTAGAGTGGTCATATAAAAAGTTCTTATTCCCAGGAGCACATTAAGCTGTCCTGTGAAACCGTATAAGTATAATTTTTGAAGGGAGGGAAAATTAACTATTTTTTGACCGAGAAATGACTCCCCTTAATGAGTTAGTGTTTTCTTCCCATGCCAGACTACAGCAGTCACAAGTTGTCTGTTAAAGAGGATTAGAGGCTTTTGTTGCCTAGTTGTTCCTAATTAGGAACAATTGTGAGAGGAAAGGCTTTGGGGAAGATTTACTCAATATGCAATGTGCTTGGACCTTTTGGGTTCATGTTTGTTTTTCTTCTTACATATCCTCTAGGGATCATTTATGGAATAGCTCTGGGAGTCTGACAGAGATTATATACCACCTCCTCCACCCTCTATTACCTTTTTGAAAATTCTCCTCCTGTGGATTAGTGTTCTGTCTGCTGGGCCTCTTTCCTTGCTTACCTCTTTAGATTTAGTTAATCCATTCAGAACCATAACTAGGGTGGAGTGGCTGGGACTCTGCCTCAGGGCAGCAGCATCTGGAGGCACACTGAAGGGGGGTGTACTTCCTTCCCACAGTGATCTGGAGACTATCCTCCCTGTGCTTCCCGATCTTCTTCAAGCCTATGTCTCTTCAGGGTTTTGGGGAAAAGCAAGTCCTGAGAGAGGATGAGGTAATGATGTTGTGCGCCTGTGGAGCATAGGGGAGGGGAGAGGAATGGGCTACCCCTTCTCCCAGGCCAACTCTGCCCATGGCCAGACTGTCCATGCTAGTTCTTCTGTAAACCCCGCTTCAATGCTACATGACATTGCTTCCGCCTCCCCAATTATTTTTGTTCAAAGTAAAAGCATTACCGTTTATGCCCCTGACTACCTGATCCCAGATTGACCTGGAAAACGCTCTTAGTCCCTCAGAAAAAAGCTCTTGTATCCTGTCTTTTTTCCATAGGAGAGGATTCTTTTCCACTGACTCTGTTGATTGACCCCTCAAGGATATAAGGTGGCCAATACATACTTTCCCCTGAGGATGGGGAATGAATGAATGCTGATGACTGTTAAGTGCTCTGAATCACTTGGAGGGGAGGCAGCGTGTGGTCAGTAATGCATGTACGAAAATACAGAGTCAATGACAGCGCTCCATTGATGCCTCCACACCTACCGAGCTTATTTGGTCTGGATCTACTCTGCATTTGATTTTCCTTCCTATGTCTCTATTAGCAATGGAAAGACCATACATCAGGACCAAAGAGGCTGGAAGGAACAGCTTTGGCCAGTGGTGGTGTGGTTTCTGTCTGCAGAACACTATGGGCTACCACTGTGTACTTTAGTGTGAGAAGCAATTTGCCATGGACTCTGAAACTTGGACATTTGGATGCTGTCCCTAATGTGTCCCATATCATGCTCTGGATAAAATATATTTGAAGAGATGCCTGTAGTACATTTCGTCTATTGTTTCTAATTTGGCAACTTCAGAAGTGACAGAGGACATTATCTTTGGCTCTAAAATACATAAGAGTGAAGATAATAATAAGTAACATAGACAAGGGTCTCCTTGAAGACACAGAGGTGAGAAGGAGAGGAATAGATATTAAGGATATTAAACCTTCTGTCTCCCCTCATTCTTAGCCTGTGCACTCTGGATAGAAGATCTGAGAATAAGCAATAATGGAATTACAAGATCATAAAATATTAAAGCCAGAAAGGATCTTAGTTACAAATTACTTAATTCGTTCCTCCCCCTTTACTAGGAACTGGTAAACTACAGTAAGCATCAAGAACTAGAACTATAGTAAGTAGGGAAAGTGACTTTTCTAAGATCAGAAGGTAGCAGTTGGTAGTCAGGATTCAAACCCAAGACCTCTAGCCTTTAAATCAAATATTTTTTCCACTGGATCATGATGGCCCAAGCCAAATCCCACATTTAGGAGGCACTGTGGCACAGTGGATTGAGTGGAAGCCCTGGAGTCAGGAGGACCTGAGTTCAAATATGGCCTCAGATATTTAATAGCTATGTGACCTTGGGCAAGTCACCTAACCCTGTTTGCCTCAGTTTCCTCATCTGTAAAATGAGCTGAAGAAGGAAACGGTAAACCACTCGAGTATCTCTGCCAAGAAAACCCCAGATGGGATTAGAAGAGTCAGACACAATTAATTGACTAAACAACAAGTCTTTTTCTGCCCTTCTCCTCAGTGGGCAGGTATATCAGTGAAATGGTGGAACTGTCAATTGGTCCAGCCATCTGGGAAAGCACATTGAACTATACCTCCAAAGTTACTAAACTGTATGTACATTTTAACTCAGCTATGCTAATAGCTGAGTCTATACTTCAAAGGAATCTAAGAAAGAAGAAAAGGATCCACATGTACCAAAAATATCTATTGAAGGTCTTTTCATGTTTCATGCCAAAAATTAGATACTAATGGAATAGGTTCCTATTGGGGAATCATTAAACAAATTATCTTATATGAATGTAGTGGATTATTATTATATCATAAGAAATAATGAAATGTGTAGTTTCAGAGGAAACTGGGAAGGCCTTTATTAACTGATGCATAACAAAGTGAGTGGAGCTAAAAGAACAATTTATACAATGATAACAATCTTATAGAGAAAAATAACTTTAAAAGACTTTAGAACTTTGATTAACACAATGATAAATCATCAATTCAGAAGAATGAAGACAAAACACATCATTCATTTCTGGACAAAGAGGTGATAAACTTAAAATGCAGAAAGAGACATATATTTTAAATGTGGGTATTTGTTTGGCCAGACTATGCATGTATGTATAGAGGGCTTTATTTTTTGTTTCTTTATTTATTAATTCACCCACGGAAAGGGGAGGAGTAGGAGCAGATTAAGAAAAGAAAAAGAAAAATCAATAAGAGAATTTATATGGAGGTGGGGTATTGGTATGTAATGATATAATGATGCCTCCCCATAAGTGAATGAAAAAAAAATCAATAAAACTTTTAAAAATAAGAACAAAAATGGATTCAGAATAGAACATAAGCATGCAGAAAAGTTTTGTTATGCCTTCATATATAATTCTTTTTATGTTAATTGTATGTTGAAATTTTCATGTTTAGATTTGTTAAGTTCATAATAAAAAAGGAATGATTTAAAAAGAAAAAAAAAATCCATGACTTCATTAGAGTTGATATTTGTTCTCCTGACTTTATGTATAGTAACCTCTCTGTAGATGACCTTTGTGAACTGTTTTGGGAAAAAAAAAAAAAACCAATTCTCCTGCTGGTTGACCCTCTGGTTGAGCCTTTTGTATTTGACTAGTCTGGACCTGACGCAACAAAATATAATCCCCAGAAGAACTTATTCTAGAAATATTTATAGCTGCATAGGACATGGCAAAGCTTAGGTTCAGAGGGGTTTTGTATTTTATGCTAGTGTTAAGAGAAAGACACTGAAGTGTATAGAATACGGAAGTGAAAGTCTCAATCCATCACTTTGGTAGCTGAATTGAGATGGAGGGAATGGGAATTAAATATCCAGGTGTAAGGACTGGCCCTGGTAAGCAGAAAGATCATCTCTTTATCAGAGGGCGGAGTAATAGAGGATAATGTGAAGATATCCAGGGGTTTGTAGGCATAGAGAAGGGGATAAGATGATGCTCAAGGTAAATAGCCTGCATTTTTATGAATCAAAATCTTTTGCCAAGTGAGTAGGTCGAGGGAGAGGTTGTATGGAAACACGAGGAGAGAAGTTTTAAAATAGCTGTTATGAAGACACGCAACTTTGCTTCTAGTTCTTTCCTCTGGGAAGTCTAATCCTTTTTTCATGACATGGCCCTTGAAATACTTTCAGTTATCTATTGCAACCCCCGTAAGTCTTCTCTTCTTCATGTAGATGTCTCCAACTTCTTTAATCTCATCTGGAATGAATATTTGGTTCTTCCTGATCCCATGCTTTCTGGACAGGCTTCAGAGTGATCAATTTCCTCCCTAAAATGTCCCCATTCCGCATGACAGGTCTTCAAATACTTGCATGCACCTGTCATATCCTGTCTAAATGGAATTTTCTCTAGGACACACACCCTTAGTCCTTTAAAAAATATTTCAATTGATGTCTTTTATTTTTCCATTGCTTCTCTTGATACCACTCTTTTGTTAACTTTCACAAAACCATCCCTTATAACAAAGCATATTTTTAAAAAAGAAATAAAAGAGAAGAGAAAAAAATTCCAGCAAAACTGATGTTAAGCATCTTAGTTCTTCAGTTGATCCCAGTTTACCCATGTTTCCGATCCCTTTTCCATTCTGGTTATTGTCCCTTGGATAGACATTGTGTTGTCAATTTCTTTCCTTAAATGTGGTACCAAGAACTGAATACATTATTTCCAGTATGGTCTGATGAAAGTAGAATACAGTAAAATGAACACTTTCCACTTTCTGGACAGTATGCTTTTCTTAAAACAGCAAATTAAGATTGCATTAGCTTTCTTGGCTGCCATTTCAGCTGTTGAGCTTGTATTAACACAATTTTTTCTATATAAAGTATCATCCAACTATGCCTCCCATTTCCTGTAATTGTGAACTTGAGTTTTGAAACACAATTGAAAATTTTATATCTATTCCTATCACATGTCATTTTATCAGACTTGGCCCATTTTTTTTTGCCTGCCAGTTGCCTTTTTGGGTCTTGAGCCTATTATCCAATTTGTTGGTTATTTATCCAACTTTGCATCATCTACTAGTTGATTAATTACGTTATTGGTATATTCTTCCAAGGCATTGATAAAATTTCAGATAGCACAGGCCAAGAACAGATCTTTGTTACCCTGTTAAGGTCCTTCCTCAAAGCTGACATCAATTCATTATATTATTACTCTTTGGATCTAGTCATTCAGGCAGATATCCCCAATCCATGTATTACCATCATTTCTGTAACTATAACATGAAAGATTTAGTAAAATGCTTTGTTAGAATCTAGGTGAATTTCTGTTACAACAGTCCCTAATTTCCAGCCTAAATTTACCAGGTCCTAGACTGCAGATATTCTCTGAGGATAAATGATCCATTCTTAGGAAGCCCATCTGCTAAATTTCAGACACTCAAAGTAGATTTCTCATTGAGTTTAACTTCCATTTTGACCATACTGCCTTAAATATGGTCATGGTCTTTTCTGGGGAATCTGTGGAATCCGTGTCTCTTGGACCCTTTGAAACTGAATGGGAGTAAACTCTAGCAAAGTCAGTCAGTTCATTGGCCAAGGACTGACTAAATGACCTGGAAGGTCTATTCCATCTCTAATTTCAATGGACTGATTCTAACCAGATGAAACCAACAGTGGATTAGACATGTATTGATGCTACCTTGAAACTTCTCATCTTGGTCTTTTTTGAGATTGTATATTTTCTTTGGCAGGAGCAATTAATTTATGACACATAGCATGCACGTCACAAGAAACCTCTAGTGTCTTATATACTTTCCATCGGGTGAGCTGCGTGGAGTTAATGCAGAGGTTGAACTAGTCTAATGTCTGCAACAACATTTTATTTTTATTATGTGAACCAGGCTGTACTTTACAGACATATTTATTTTTGTATTCTTTAGTCTATGAGCTTTCAGACACACTGCAGTTCCTAAAGGTGATGGTTTCAAGTCTGTGTTCTCGAGGAGAAAAAAAAAAGCAGTCACTGTAATTTGTCACACTATGTATAATAGTAACAACAAAAACAACTACAACAATAGTGATAATTTTCACTGGTTTAAATAAGACATACAAACTCAACTTTCTAATACAGAAGACAAGTTATTATATCTTAGGGGCCAGCTTTCACAGAGGCCAAACATAATCATAATGTATAATGTGAAGAGTTCTTTTCTGCCTTTGGAATCAGAGGATCTGGCTCTAAATCACAGATCTCCTACTTACTATTTGTATGACCTTGGACAAGTCACTTAACTTCTCTGGTCTCAATTTCCTTATTGGTAAAAATAAAGAGGTTGGACTGGATGACATTTAAGGTCTCTTCTGGGCTGAAAGTTATGAGTTCATAAGCCTACTACTAGTACTACTACTACTGCTAGTCGCACTTGATTACTACTACTATTCCTACTACTAGTCACACTAGATTTGGAGTCAAAAGAAATAAGTTCTAAGCCTAACTATGCCTCATGTTCTTGTGTAGTAATAATAATTGTTATTAATATATAGTCCCTACTATGTGTCAGAGATTGTGCTAGGTGATTTATAAATATTATCTCATTTGATCCTTACAATAACCCTCGGAGGTAGTTCCATTTTGTCGATGAGGAAACTGAGGAAAACCGAGATTAAATGACTTGCCCATGATCATACAGCTAGTAAATACCTGAGGATTTGAACTCAGGTCTCAAATCTGGCCTCAGGCACCTTGGATTTCATCTTTTGATTCTTATGTTAAATGAGAGTCAAATACATGTTAAATAAGAGCTTTAGGTTACATCAGGGTTCTTAAATTTTTTTCTGTATCAGAGATTCATTTGTCATTCTGGTGAAACTTATGGGCCCCTTGTCAGAAGAATGTTTTTAAGTGCAAAAAAATAAAATACATAGTATTACAAAGGAAACCAATTTCATAAAAATATAATAATGAAGAATATATGTATATATAGGTTTTAGGTATGTATATTTGCATGCATTTATGTGTCTATATACATAATACATATGTATATATATGTATGTATGTGTAGATCTATGTGTGTATACACACACACACAAAGTTCACAGACTTCAGGTTAAAAATTCCTGTACTAGATGATCTCTAGGATTTCTTCCCAATTTAAAACCTTACATAGCATTTCATGTACTATAAACCACTTTCACTGAACCAACTCTAAGAGATAGGTAATAAAGTTATTATTATCCTCATTTTGTTAAAAGAAGATTGAGGTAAGTGTCAGAGGCAGGATGCGAACCCATTTCTTCTGAATCCAATCCCAGTGTTTATTTCATATCATTAGACTTCTTAGGCAAACCTTGATCTTCATTGTGTGTTAATCTCAATGCTATTTGGAAATCTGTAAAATGCATACAGGCTGGCTGGAGACAGGAGCTTTTTATTTTATTTTATTTTATTTTACTTTACTAATTACATTTCCAACATTACCTACCACACAGAAACACGTACTATCTCTGTAGGTTTTCATCTTCAGCTGCAGATGCTGTACTATGAAAATAGTGGAAGTCAACTAAGTCTAAATCATTTTTAAAAGGTGCAGTTATTCGTTGGTAATTAGAGCAGAGGTATTTCTTTGTATGCCGCTATTGGATTGGTCTTGTGGGACCTACAGTATGTCTGCTGTATCTCATTATGAATTCCATTTATGAACTCAGTGTAGAAGACTGATTATTGGGATGAAATCATCTGCTAATACTTAAAGAGACCCTATGCCAACTGGGCACTAAGTTCTTTTTTTTTTTTTATAGGAGTGATATAAAATATTTCCCTCTTCTATTCAATAGTTAAAAGCATCAGATTTGACTAGTTCTCTTTCTTCTGGTGGTTTGACCTTATTCCTGAAGACAACCCATAACGACTTTAGTCAAGAGAATAGTTTTACAAAACAAGGAAAATGGTGACTATTCCCCTCACCTGCAATGATTTAACAATATGAGTCAAAGCTAGTCTAAAAATTGAGCAGGACCCTTTTCTATTTAGTTATTCACGCTTGTATTCATTCCTATAACAAAACATTCATTAAGTACTGACTAGGAGCAATGTCTTATCACTATCTGCAGTTAACTGATGAATTTTTTTCCAGTCATAGCCTTTTCCAAAGACTGCCTATCATTATATAGAGGTGGACTGTTCTGTATTATTAAAATGGAGCGCCCACACTGATTAAACTGATAATCTTTCAAGTACTAAAATATGGGTAAAGCATGTGCTAGGTAGGGTGGAGGGGAGGCATATACAAAGACAAATAAAATGAGGTTACTGCTCCTAAGAAGCCTATATTTTAATAGAAATGATGATGAATCTAAAGCTAAATGAAGGATTGTGTCCAGTTTCACCTTATTTAGCAATCTCACTGTGAGGTCATTTTTCTTTATTATCTAAGGAAATGTACTTTATGGTATGTTTGGGTATTTGTTTAAGTGTTTATAATGGCAAAACTATGTATATCAAAGTAGTATTTTAAAAGTAATATACACAAATCAATATATTATTAATTTATATTGCTAAGTTCATAACAAAAATGCAAAGTAGTATGAGACAAAAGGAAGAAAGGTCATTTTCAGCAGGGTGGGGGGAAGGACTGGTGAAAAGTATCAATCACAGAGACAGGCTTATATGATGAAGTTCAGATAACAGGCTAGAAGATGGGGGACACTGTAGAGACCATTCATGCATTAGATAAGTATTAGGTTGGTCAGACCATGTCTAGAGTATTGTGTTCAGGTTGTGGTATTATATTTAAGGAAGGGCGTTGATATAACAACAATAATAACAATAATTATCACCTATATAGCTCTTTAAGGTATTGCAAAGGGCAATATGTGTTAATCTCATTTGATCTTTCCCACCTGTGAGGTTGGTGCTATTGCTATCTCTGTTTTACAGTTTAAGAAGCTGATGATGAGAGAAGTCTATTAGCTTACCCAGGATTACACAGCTAGAAAGTACCTAAGGTGGGATTTTGAGCTACAATTTCCTGACTCCAAGTCTAGTGTTCTTATTCACTGTACCACCTAATTGCCTCCTAGCTAAGTGTATTGGATGGAGCACAACCGAAGGAGGGCTTTCTGAATAGTGAATTACCATTCTTGGAGAAGACAAGATTCAAGGGAGACATGATAGGTCATCAAATATTTTGAGATGTAAACGTGAAAAAGAGGGGCTAGATCTAGTGTGTGTTTTCTGAGGCCAGAAGTAGAAGCAGTGGTTCGAAGTAGGGACTTCCACTTCCAGCTCCACCAGCCAGCCTGATCTCCCACCCTTTGGTGGGAAGAGGATTGGCTTTCCCTCTGATCTGAGTTTTCCATCTCCTGCTGGGCCTGTCCCCTGAAGGAAGAGGAAGAGGAAAGTCAGTGGGGGAGTGGGTTTTTCATTTCTTATTGTTCAGGTTCTACTTCCATCTCCTGATGCTCCATCCCCTACCTAATCTCCAGACTTTAAAAGGAAGAAGTGAAGTGAAATGGGGCCTGCCTTCTGACCCTGAACCTTCTATCTCATGCTGTATTTGTCTCCTGCCAGATTTCTAGTCACCTCTGGGAAATAGAGTGGCGCTTTCCATTCAATGATGAACATAATCACACCCTGTCATACTCTATGCAGCCCAGTTATTCTGAGCCCCTATAAATCATCATC
The DNA here is from genome assembly GCF_900497805.2 of Vombatus ursinus. Lineage (NCBI taxonomy): Eukaryota > Metazoa > Chordata > Mammalia > Diprotodontia > Vombatidae > Vombatus > Vombatus ursinus. Next base: position 21,736,415 of record NW_020954596.1, on the reverse strand, counting down.
CAAACCTCATTCTCCATCTCCCACCACTTGATTCCTTATTTCCATCAACTTCAACCCTCCTACCTCAAAGTTCTAGCCAAATACTAGCAACCCCTTCCATGATGCCCTGTTCCACAGCAACAAATGTCCCTTCATTCTAAATCTTTTCCTCTCCTCTCATAGTCTAGCTATCACTGAAACCTGGCTTCTCTCACCCTTGCCATGATACAGACTCCATGGCTACCCTTTGTAGTACTTGTTACCTTTGTTTTTGTTTGGTCAAGGCAGGAGTGTTGGAATACTCCTTTTTTGTCATTGCTACTTCCAGGTTCTTCCCTTATCTCCATCACTCAATAACCTTTCCTCCTTTGAAGATAGATATGCAATCCATATCTACCACCCAATTAAAAACCTATTAGCTATTGTTTATAAACTGCCAACTTACTTCCCTTACGTCCTCAAGGAGTTCAGTACCTCCATCACAATTTTCTCTTCTCAATTCCTGTTCTCAGAAGAATTTAAAAGACATATTGACTCTCCTTCAAACACCCTAATCACTCAGTTCCTCAGCCTGCTCTCTTCCCATGACCTATTCCATCTCACCTCAACCACATACAAAGATGGCCATACCCTTGACCTTGCTATCACCCAGAAATGTACCACCTCCATATTTAAAAATTCTTATGTCTCCTTATCTGAACATAATCTATTGGCTTTGTACTTCTCCCTCTGCCTTCCCCTAAACCCTACTCTTTGTGCCCACCTTGATCTTCAATCTGAGAGAACTGATTATTTCTCTCTTGTATTAATAACTAATTATTGAATCAGAACTAAGGCTTATTTCCCCCCCTTTTCTACTTCTTTATCCAGAAATCAACCAGTGTGGGAAATCTCTCTTTCAGACTTACCCAGCCAGGGTGGCTGAGATCTAACCAAAGACTATAAGAAATTCTAAGTTTAAGCTAATGGGTGCATTCCTGCTCATTGTGTTTGTTTAGATAGGTCTGGGAAAATGTTGATTCTTCCTTTAGTCAGACAGATGATATGGAAATTGATAAGTCTCTTTGACCAAGATTTAGGTAATCCAAGTCACATACCCCAAGACCCTCATTGTAATATGGTCCAACCTCTCATTTTCTCATTAATTGTTAACCAATCAGAGTTGATTGCCACCATTAGGAATACCTGCACTGCCATGAGGAGTCTTTGGTTGAAGAGAGACAGTCAAATAACCATCCTTTTATTAATAAACATGCTGGCATTATTAATAAAATGATTAAATTACCCAGAAACAATGTCTCTCAAACTTTTAAAACATCACAAATCCCTCAATAGTCTCACAGGTCATCAACCCTACACTAGCCACTGTTTCCTCTTTTTCCTGTCTTGACCCCTTAGTGCATCAGTTCAACTCTACACTGTTTTCTTCTCTAGAGTCCCTGGCCCCCTTATATCCCAATTGTGCCCTGCCAAGCTTCATCCTTGGATCATTCCCACTATCTGCCATTTTCACTCTTTCACACATGCTGCTGAACAAAGGTGGAGAAAATCATGCAACCGTTCTTATTAGGTCCACTATGAATTTATATTACATGGTCTCAACTGGGCCCTTACTGCTGCTAGGCAATCCTTCTACACCTCCCTCATCAACTCACTATCCCTCTCTCCACAGTGGCTCTTCTAAAGCTTTTCATCCTACCTCAAACCTCCCATGACTCCTCCTGTCTCCACTCTCTTAACTAAGAACCTTGCCTCATACTTTACAGAAAAAAGTTGAGGCGTTTCACCATGAGCTCTCTCTCTTCCTCTCTTTGTCAGTTCATATCACTCACAAGCCTTTTGTGACTCTTTTCTCCTTCACTCTTGTCTCACGTGGAGAGATGACCTTATTCCTTACCAAGGCAAACCCCTCTGCCTGCTCAAGTGATCCCATTTCATCCTATCTCCTCCAACAGATTGCCTCCTCCATCACCCCCACTCTATCATTTACTTTTATCTTTCCCTGTCTATTAGCTCTTTCCATGCTCCTTGAAAACATGCCTATATCTCCCACATCCTCTAAAAACCTGCGCTTGAGGTTTCCATCCCCATTATCATATAATATCTCTTCTTTGTGGCAAAACTCCTTGAGAAGGCCATGTATAATAAATGTCTTCACTTTCTCTCCTCTCACTCTCTTCTTAATCTCGTATAATCTGGCTTCTGATTTTAGCATTCTACCAAAACTGCTATTTCCAAAGTTACCAAGGATGTTTCAATTGCCAAACCCAACTGTCTTTTCTCAGTCCTCATTTTCTTGATCCCTCTTCAGCCTTTGACATTGGTGATCACTCTCTTCTCCTTTATATTCTCTTCTCACTAGGTTTTCAGAACACTACTCTCTCCTGATTCTCCTTCTGTCTCTCTAACCATTTCTTCTCAATCTCCTTTGTTGGATCCTCTGTGTCATGCTCTCTAGTTATGGAGAGTCACAGAGCTCTGTTCTGGGCCCACTTCTCTTCTCCTGCCTGGAATGCTCTTCCTCCTCACCTCCACCTCCTGGATTTTCTGACTTCCTTTAGGCCCTAAGTAAAGTTTCATTTTCTACAGGAAGCCTCTCCCAACTGCTTTTAGTTCTAGTGCCTTCTCTCTGTTCCTTATTTCCATTTTATCCTGTATATGGCTTATTTGTCCATATTTGTTTGCTTGATGACATTAAATATGGGGGACAGGGACTATCTTTGGCCTCTGTTTCCTAGCACTTAGCACAATGCCTGACACATAGTAGGTGCTTAATAAATATGGATGGACCAAGTGAAAATGGGAAAGAGGAAGATTCTGTGCTCAATTTAAGGTAAAAAAAAAAAAGCTAACAGAGCTATCCAACAATCAAATGGACGGTCTCAGGCAGTAATGGGTTTAAGCAGAGGTGTAGTGACCACTTGTCAGGGATATCGTAGAGGAGATTTTGAGCTTCTTTTTTGACTCACTTGACAGTCATCTTTGACATTCTCCCTTACCTCTACCTCAAGTCACGGGAATCAAAAGACCAATCAAGAGTTACTATGTTATCCCAGCAAAGCAAAACTCTGTCCCACACCAGGAGATTAGAGCACAACTACCTGGAAGGGTTTCCAAGTTATACACCCCATCCCCCCTGCCCCACCACATACATACACCTTCACCCACACCCATACTTACAGTGTTAGTTTGCCTGGCTGTTACGTGACCTCTAAGATCCTTCTCAATTCCAATATTCTGTGATTTTAGGACTTTTTTGGGGTTAGTTAACTATTGTATTCTATTGAGAATGTTCCCATTGACTATATTTCTTTATTCGTTTTTTTTTTACCACTTCTCTACAATAGTTATTTTGCTATCAATTTGTCTTGTTTTGTTTCTATCGATTATAGGCCTTTTATTACAAATGCCAAATCTTTCTTTATTGACACTATATTTTTTAAAATCAATACCAGATTCTCCTTCATTTCCTCAAAAGTAGTTGTTACATAATTTGATATGTCTTGTACAGTGTTGTTCCCCCTCTTGGTCCCCTATTGTAGTTAGCATTTTCCTTCTGATGATTTCTCTTTAGACCTTTTTAAAACAAAATATTTGGTCATTGTGGTTTTTAAAAATAATCTTTTTTTGCCGTGTGCTTATTATCTTGTTCTTCCTTTTTCTTTATGTTTTGAAGCTCTTTGCCACTTTTTCCTTCCTTTGTTCCTTCATCCCTTCCTTCTCATTTACCTGTTTTTCTCTTCATATTCTGGGGTTTGTTGGGCCAGGGGATTTAGAAGCTGTGTTTTCATTGCTTCTCATTCTTTCATATTTCTAGAGCTCAAATTTTTGATTCTTAGGAGCTGTGATGAGGAACAAATAGTTGTTAGGTTTCTATTGGTCAAAAGCTGACAAATCCCAAAGTAACGTTCTGGGAAATATTTAATAATAATGGTATTCGACTCTAGAAGTTTATGTTAAATCCAATCTACACTGGAGTTGTAGTGTATTTTTCTCTGATGTATGATAAGGAATAAAGTCTTCCTGAACTGAATTGAGCCTTGTTTATAGATACATAGACTGGCTAATAACTGCACTTCACATAAAGGGATAGTTTCATTTAAAACTGATCTCAATCCAATATTATCAGATTGGACTACTCAGCTGAAAAAATACAGTGGCAATATTTACAAATATTGACTTGAGTTCAGGCTTCTGGAACTGTAAAATGGTCCATGATGGTCCAGAGATAACTTGGGCAGTGCTACTTCTGTTGGTCAACATTAGGGCATTCATGCTTATACATAATTAAGCCTCTTTGAAAACTGATTTATGGTGAAATGAACAGATATTGTTTGTTAAACTAGCATTAACATTTTTGGAACACAGCCTCAACTTTTGATAGATAATGGTTAGAAAGTTCTGATAGCTAATGCACAGTGTCCATGAGAGGTTTTTATTTGTTTTTACATTAAAAATGTTTTAATGAATTTATTTTAATTTATTTTTAATATTCATTGTCTTTAAATTTTGAGTACTGAATTCTCTCCTCCTACCCCTCCTCTACCCATTGAGAAGGCAAGAAATGTGATACATATGAAATATGTATCATTATGTATATGTATAATGTATCACATGATACATTATACATATGAAATCATGCAAAAAATATTTCAGCATTAGCCATGTTGCCAAAAAAAAAAAAAGACAAAGGCAGTGGAAAATTATGCTTCAGTCTGCACCCAGACTCCATCAATTCTCTCTCTGGAGGTGGATAGCATTTTTCATCATAAATTCTTTGGAAGCGTCTTGGATCCTTGCATTGATCAGAGTAGCCAACTCACTCACTGTTGATCATTGTATTAAATTACTGTCACTATGTACAATGTTCTTCTGTTTCTGCTCACATCACTCTGTATCAGAACATATAAGTCTTCCCAGGTTTTTCTAAAACCATCCCCCTCATCATTAGTACGATAGTATTCCATCACAATCATATGCCACATCTTGTCCAACCAATCTCCAACTGATGAGCATCTCCCTAATTTATAATTATTTGCCACCACAAAAAGAACTGCTATAAATATTTTTGTACATGTGGGTCCTTTTCCTTTTCATTTGATCTTTTTTGGCATACAAACCTAGTAGTGATATTGCTGGGCTGGGTCAAATTGCACAATTGACCTATGCACAATTTTACAGAACTTTGGGCACAGTCCCAAATTATTCTCCAGCATGGTTGGACCAGTTCACAATGCCACCAACAATGCATTAAGGTCCCAATTTTTCCACATCCCCTCCAACATTTGAAATTTTCATTTTCTATCATATTAGCCAATCTGATAGGTGTGAGGGAGTGTCTCAGAGCTGTTTTTATATGCATTTCTCTAGTCAACAGTGATTTAGAGCATTTTTATATGATGATAGATACCTTTGATTTCTTCTTCTGAAAACTATCTGTTCATATCCTTAGACCATTGATCAACTGGATAATGACACATTTTTATAAATTTAATTCAGTTCTCTATATATTTGAGAAATGAGGCCTTTACCAGAGAAACTTGCTGTAAAATTTTTTGATATTACTTTATTGCCTATGGTATCTTTTAGGAAAATACAGTTTCTCTGTTATCTCTTTTAATTAGGTTTGTTTTTGCATTTGCTTTGTCTGAGATCATGATTGTTACTCCTGCCTTTTTTATTTTGTACTGCAGTTGAAGCACAATAGATTCTGCTCTAGCCCCTTATTTTAATTCTCTGTGAGTCTTTCTATTTCAAGTGTGTATTTTGTAAACAACATATTGTTGGATTCTGGTTTCTAATCCATTCTGCTATTGAATTCTGTTTTGCCAGTGAGTACATCCCATTCACATTCACAGTTGTGATTACTGTGTATTTCCCTCCACCTGATTTTCTTCTGTTTATCCTTCTCTTTCTCTTTTTACCCCGTCCCTTCTCAAAAGTCCATGTACTTCTATCCACTGCCTTCCTTAATCCACCTTCCGTTTTATCACGCCCCTCCCCCCACTTTTGTTATCCCTTTCCCCTCCTACTGCCCTGTTAGGTAGCTTAGATTTCTATGCCCAGCTGAGTGTGTGTATGTATTCTTTGCTCTTCAAATCAATTTAGATGAGAGTGAGGTTGAAGCTTTGCCCCACCTCCATTTTCCTCTCCATTGTACAGCCTTTTCCTTGCATGCTTCTTTTATGTGAAATAATTGTTCCCATTCTTCCTCTCCCTTGCCCCTCATCCCAGTGTATCCTTCTTTCTCATCTCTTCACTTTTTTCTGAGCTTGTGTCAACATAATTGACTCATTCACGTGTTCTCTACGTGGATTCCTTCTAACTGTCCAAGGCCCATGACCTGTGCTGCTGCCACTTATGCTCTGGGCTGGTTCCCAGCCCGGTGTCACAGGCCTCCCTTGCCAACCCCTTAAGTTATCTTAGGCTGAAAAATCTCACCCTGACCTTTTGTTGGCTCTGCCACTCCAGAATTTCATTTGAAGAGTTATTTTGGTTCTGAGGTTATAGATGAAGAAACCAAGGCTGTAGTGGTTTGTCCAAGATCTTATAATATAAGTGCCTTGGGACCTAAATTCAGTTTTTGCCCTACTGGGTAGTTTGGGGATATAATAATTTCACATCATCTCCTCATCTGGACAGCTAGGTATCTAGACATTGCACAATAAATAGTGTCCTCAGAGAACTTCATAATGTACTGCCTCCTACCAGGGAGTGACTGAAGAAGAGAGAATTAGATTGTATTTCTTTCATTAGTACCTGCTTTTGGCTGAAAGTTATAATAAAAAGAAACAACAAAAATTGCTGTCTTTTCCCCATGGATTGTATGTCCAAAGCAACAAATTATTTCCATTTTTGTCTCACCATAAAGGACTCAAATGTTCAAAAACTTGGTCTGTGGTATGTATAGGCTATCCTTAATTACTCCAGGGGAATGTAGCATCTAAATACTGACTCATTAATGACAAAACTCTGGTAAAGTTATAGATCATTGTCAAAAATACTGTAGCAGGAAACTTACTTTTTAAAAAAATGTACCCATATCCCTTTTATGTGTTCAGTGTGTGTAAATGTATGTGTGTAAATTGAGTGGAACAGGAGGATAAAATGAAAGAAGTAGAACGTAATGGGAAAAGATCTCGTTTTTATAGTCAGAGGACCCGAGTTTGAGTTCTAGCATTGACATACATTAGCTGTGGGACCTTGGTCAAATCATGTAACCTTTCTGAGACTCAGTTTTCTCGAATGGGAATAAATAATACTGGCCTTACCTCCTTCACAAGATTATTACAAGGAAAATACTTTGCAAATCTTGAAAAATTACATAAATTTGACTTGTTATTGGCATTAGCATTGGTGGTGGTGGTGATGTGTGTGTATACGTGAGAGTGTATGTATGCATGCGTGTTTGCTTTTGTGTGTATCTGTGTCTCTGTATGTTTCAGAGACTTAATAAAACTTTTGAGACCATGACCCAGAACCAAAGTCTTGGATTTATACAGATTGCACGCAATTTTGGGGGCCATTCTCCATAATCATACTCTTTGGCAAGAGTGCTTTGCCAGCTTTAAAACACTTAATAAATGTTAGCTAATGTTTTTATCCATCCCCATCCAAATTTCCTCTTGTCAAATTATAGTTTAGTGTCATAGAGGTACCTTAAGCTTATCAAGTTGAACTGAGGTCAGGAAGAATTTGAAGACTTATGGGGCCTCCGTTGTCTGGAGGTCTTACAGACCCTGCAGTTCCCTTCTTGGGAACCACGTTTTCACACTTTTGACAGACGTATACCCCGCCTTGCAGTCATACATATTCTCCATGATGCATTATGTTACTTTTTCATACACACACATGTCCTTCTCAGTCTTTCTTACTCCCTGATGACATTTCTAGAGAATGAGTGATGTGCCCTTAAAAAAATGTGACATTCTCTAGGCAAGATCAATTCCTTGATAAGATAAGAATTCCTTTGTGTTCTGTAATGCTTAAATAACACTATCTCCTATGTCTCTTATGCCTTTTTAGCATCCATGCCTTTGCTCTTGCTATTTTCAATGTCTAAAATTCCCTTCCCTTCTGATCCTTTAAAGTCACATTCATGTGCCACCTCTTCTAGGAAAATTTTCCTGACCTTTTCCTCCTCTTCAGCTTGATGATGATCTTTTCCTGCCACCCTCTCTCCCCCATTCAACAGACTCATTTTACAGATGAGGAAACTGAAAGTCAGAGAGGTAAATGACTTGTCTTGGGTAACTGAAGTAGTTAGTGAAAGAGACTGGATTTCAACCCAAATCCTCTGATTCCAAAGCCAGTGTTCTTTCCCGTTTAGCACACAGTCTCTCCCTTAGTAATTGCTGAATTGCATTGAATTAGAACTTGACAAAGAGATCTGCTAAACGTGCTTAAAGATTCTCTTTGGTCATAATTGGAGAAATTGATACGCTCACCTCCCTATTAGGGATGATATGCTTACTCCCCTACTCCTTTATACTGGAGCTCCATTTAAAAGAATAATAACTATACAAATAGTTGTTGTTCAGGCATTTTAGTTGTGTGAGACTCTTTGTGACTTCATCTGAGGTTTTTTTGGCAAAGATATTGTAGTGGTTTGCCATTTCCTTCTCCAGCTCATTTTACAGATGAGGAAACCGAGGCAAACAGGGTTAAGTGACTTGCCCAGGGTCATACAGCTAGTAAGTGTCTGAGGCCAGATTTGAACTCAGGAAGATGAGTCTTCCCGACTTCAGGCCTGGCAGTCTATCCACTGCACCACCTACCTGTCCCCAAACAAATAGTAATGAGATAGTAAAAAATGAACAAAACAATTAAAATGAGAAAAATGCATGTGAAGGAGAAGTAGATCAAATAATTGATAAGATTCCAGTATTGTAAGAGTCACAACTAAACAATCACCTTTGAACCAAGTATACTAAAGACAGTTCCCAGGTGTCCTGGTTACTGAGGATATGAGGCTAGATTTTTTTGGAAGGGTAGAATTCCTTTTATCATAGTATTTGCAGTTGGCAGGGGCCTTAAAGAGAACCCTCATTGGAGGAAAAGTAAGAGGGTAAGAAAATTGCCCAAGGTCACATAGGTATTAAACTATAGATCCAGAATGTGAGGGACCCAAGTTGACTCACTCCAGAATCATTACATTTTACACCACACCAGCCTGCCCCTCCTCAGGGGCTGAGTTACATGAAGCCATTAGTGTCTCCAGTCTTATGCCTCAGGACCTAGTCCAAGATTTATGATCTATAGTTGAAACGGGGTGAGAAGAAGCTTGTGGAGGGGTGTAGGGGGGGAATAGGAAGACAAGAATAAGGCAATGGCATGAACATCCGACCTTATTGCACTTTAGCCCCGCTGTGAAACCAACTACGGTATATATGCTGATCTTGGATCAAAACATAATAATAAAAACAATAATAACTCACCTCTCCATAGTGCTTGAAGGATTAAAAATCACTTTCCCCACAACAACCCTCTGAATTAGGAAGTGCAAAATGAGGGAACTGTGACTCAGAGCTGGTCCAGAGTCCAGTAGCTTGTACGTGTCAGGACTTGGATTTGAATCGAAGTATCCTAGCTTTCAGTGGAATGCTCCTTTCACTCAAGGACCCACTTGGCCTCTGCACTTCCACCATTTGCACCATGAGCTTATTGTAAAGATAATAGTGCGGCTCAGTGATCATGACGCAGCAGGAGGGAAGACTCTTTATCACCCTTATTGGTTCAGGTTTTAAACAAGATTCAATAATGGACACCTTGGTGAGGGTTAGGGTAGGGATCAGAAGTGGGGGAGAGACTGAAAAGTTATACTTCTAGAACGTGCTTTTAAGGCACAGTGCTAAGAATCTGCTTAAAGTGAATAATTTCCCTAAGTGTTTACAGACCCAAGTTTGTACTGTACTGTGTTACTGTTCCCTCACTTCATTCCCAAATCAGTTTGGAGACTGTGCTCACAATTCTATAATGGTCAAGTCTCCTGGGTTTATTAGCATCCATATTCCTTTCAAGCCCAGCCCTCATTTATACAAAGTAAAACTTTGGAAAAAGTGGTTGTGAGTTTTATACAAGCCAACATTATTTTACTTTTTACTTACTGATGTCGTCTTAAATATTTTTTTTCTCCCAGCTAAAATGCAAATACTCTTAAATCGACTCCTTTTCTATTCCTCATTTGTATTATTATGATGTCAGGTCTTTTAAATTGTCATTCTTCTGGTGGTCAAAGGGTGATTCTCCATCTTTTGGTTGGCTGAAACTGCTTTCTTTTGTGTTATCTATTGTGTTTCCAACAATGAAATGAAAATATATTGGATCTAATTCTGACATTTTTCTGAAGGGGTCTTGAGGTCAGGTACAGTTTATTATTTGGAATGACATAAACTTGACCCTGAAGGTCCCAGGAATGAATACAACTTAGCCCCATGAGAGTCTTTGTTGTGCTTTGGAAAACATTTGGGGAGAACTACTGAGCAGTCAAAATGTTGAGAAGCAACTTTAGCAGCATTTATAAATTCATTTGGAAATTGGTACATTCAGTCATACCTATTGGTACAGTTCCAAATACAACTCATCTAAATACTTACAATAGATTGGGGGAGGGTGGCATTATAAAAACAATTGTGGAGAATTATCTGCATAAGTTGTCCTGTTCAGCTGTCTGGAAATAGTACTGACAATGCCAGGGGAGATTTTTTCCTGTGAATAGGAAGACAGAATTAGTGTTTCCATGTAGAAGCAGAAGTACTGATCTGCACTGATAGGAGAGATTTCCTCATCTGGGAGCTCCCTATAGAAAAGAGATCACAGATCTAAGCCTGATCCCTATCTGAAGGCAGAGTTAGTGGCAGAAGATAGTATGTGACTTGAGGGATCCTGAAAGGCCAAAGTATTCAAAACTGTTGTCCTTCCACTAGAACATGGTTTCTCAATCTTTTTAGTGTCACAGACTTCTTTGTCAATGTTTTGAAATCTATAGACCCTTTTTCAGAAAAAAAAATAATGCAGAAAATAAAATATATAAGTATAATGAGACTGTTTTGATGTATGGCTCAAAGGGAAATAGACACATTTCTAGCATCTCATCATCACTCTCACTTCCCTTCCCTTCTCTTCCATTCCTTTCCCTTCTTTCCCTACATAGCCCTGGACAAGTCATTTAATTTCTCCGAGCCTCAATTTACTCATCCAAAAATGAATACCTCACAGGGTTGTTGTGAGAATTAAATAATATATGTGAAGTGCTTTGGAAACACAAAAAGTGTTATATGATTTTTTTATTATTAATAACTAGTCTACTTTATGATTTTGTTTCTTTATCAATAAAATGAGAGCCTCTACAGCTCTACATTTTATTATCCTAAGTGTCCAAGGCAGTCTAACCTGTTCATCTTACAGGTGAGGAGAACTGACTTAGCCACCTTACTTGTAGGTGAGCAGGGCCTTTTTCTTCCAGCATTTTGCTTTCCATGGAAAAATACTTAATGTCCCAGATTGCTTGCTGCCAAAGGCTGCCAAAAAAAAAAAAAAAAAAAAAAAGGTGCTGCTGTACTAAAGACCTGGATTCGAAATGAACCGGAAACTCTTTTGGCTGGTATTCTGCCCAAAAGGAGCCTTTCAAGTGGGGAAGGATGAGTTTGGTCCTGAGCAACTAAGCCCTCCAAATGGCTGTGGTTTATTGCTGTCCAAACCTGTGTGTAAACATGACTACAACTTAAGTAAAATAGGAAAGCTTGGGAGTCTGAATAACCCTGTTTCGGATCCTCTTGGTGTCCAAGGTCTGCTCTTGAAGGAAATTGTATTAGCAACAAGTCAGGCTCCAGGGTTTGAAATCTGAGTTCAGTTTCAAGAGAGTTGCCAAAATTACAGATGCCTATTTGACTGGCCCCAGTTTCTTGAGCTTGCAACATCTGGCCAGAGATCTCAGTGGAGACAGGTTTCCACATTGACATTTTTATGCTTGCTGCTCCAACTTAGACTTGAAATATTGTGAGGTCCCTTCACAGTACGTGAGCCCCACTGCTGTTTTCCATCCACAGCTGGCAAGGGCAGAGAGGACCAGCACTGAGAATGGACTGAATGTATACTGAATGCTCCCTACCCTTTGGAAAAGCTTGGGTTTGTGTGCACCTTTCAGGACTGGCCACTGTTTTGGAATATCCTAGGCTTGTGTTTTGCTCCCATAGCACTCTGGAGAGTTGGCCAGATTCAGTCATAAAATGACCATGGAAAAAGACATTGCATTACGTGAGGCAGAAGATGAGGAAAATGGTGTCCATCCTGACTGAGAAGCAAGAAGGATGGGGGGGGTGAGGAATTATAGGGTTTAGAAATGGAAGCGACCTTGGAAATCATTTTGTAGATGCAAAAAGTAAGGCCTAGAGAGGGAAAACAACTTGATTATAGATAGTAAATTCCCATGCCTGGAATACTCTCCCACCTTATGGCTACCTCTTGGAAGCCCTGGCTTCCTTCCTGCCACAGAAGGCCTTCCCAGAATGCTTTAGCTACTGGTGTCTTCTCCATGGTGACATTGTATATGTCTTGTATTTAGCTAGATAGGACATACACTGCTTAGAACAGCAATTGCTAGTCTATTTGAAATATTGTGAGGTTTGTTTATTAATTTATTAAGTACCTACTATGTGCCAGGAATTGTGTTAAGTACTGAGGATGCAAAGAAAGACAAAAGACAGTGCCTGTCCTCAAGGAACTCAAGTACTGTCATGTAGAAGAAGGAATTGACTTCTGCTTGCCCTTGAGGACAATTAGGAGCAGTTGCTGAATCAGTAGAGAAGTGGACTGAGGCTTCACGGAAGGAATAACTTCCTCTTAATTTGAGCTATCCAAATGGGTTGCTCAGGGTGGTAGTGAGTTTCTCCTCACTAGATGTCTTTAAGCATGGGTTGGGTGACTGCTTATCAGAGGTGCTATAGGGAAGATTCTTGGTCAGGTATGGGTTTGAGTAGATGCCTGTGAGGTGCCTTCAAGATCTAACATTTGTTGTTTAGTCATTTTCAGTTGAGGCTGACTCTTCATGACCCCCCTTAGGGTTTTCTTGGTGGAGATTCTGGAGTAGTTCACTTCCCTCCCCAATTCATCTTACAGATAAGGAAACTGAGGTAAACAAGATTGAGTGACTTGCCCAGGGTCACACAGTTAGTAAGCATCTGAGGTCAGGTTTGAACTCAGGAAGATGGGTCTTCTGGACTGTCACCTCACTGCCCAGCTCTAATATACTGTGACATTAAATGACAACTAGTGCCTGTTAAGCTTTGTATGATAACAGTGATGTGTGACAGAATCCCCAAATATTATTTTTGACAAAATTTACATGAAATACAGGAAAAGCCCTGAGGATAAGAAAATGGCAAACCTAAACTTCAAAGTGAGTTAGCATCTTCTTTCTTTTTTTTTAAAATAGATTTATATCATAATGTATAACCCCCTTTTTACATAACCTGTTGATCGGGCTTTGGAGCATATCATGGGCCAAATCTGAATATTCACAAACAAACCAATAAATAGCAAGCATTTGTGAAGGGCCTATTATATACAAGGCACCATATTATGCACTGGGGAATATAAAGGCAAAGATGGAACAGTCCTTGCCCTCTCTGAAATGGAGTTTAGAGTCGGTAGTATTATGAGAACAGCCATAACCTTCAGTACCCCTAAAAGCAAGAAGAGGAAATATATTTTTGCTTTAGACCAGAAGTATCAATCTCATGGCCTATAGGCCACAAGCACCTGAAAAACTCCCAAGTGCTTAGAAACAGATTAAAATATAATTGGAAAATATTTGACAAAAATAAATAAAAATATAATTCAACATAGATAATGCTAATTTGTGATTTTCTAAGGCAATATGAGGCCCACAGAGATCAGTTTTTATTTGCATTTGATGCCACTGCTCTAGGGGACCAAATTTATCAGTTTGTTGCAGTTAGGATCAGGGTCCCCAGAATACCTATAAAAAGGTATAGTATTTTATTCTTATCTAGGTGGTACTTGAACACTGGACTTGGGGTTCAGAAAGATCTGAGTTCAAATGTAGCCTCAGAATTTTCCTATCTGTCAGACCTTAGGTAAGTTACTTAATCTTTGTCTCAGTTTCCTCAAGTGTAAAATGGGCATAATGATAAGATCTACCTCCCAAGGTTGATTTGAAGATCAAATAAGACCATATTTTTAAGTGTTTGGGGGAGGGAGGGGAAGGGAAGCAGAGTATCTGGCACATGGGAGGCACTTAATACATTTTTATTCCCTTCTCTCTTCCCTAGAGGCAGTAGGAAGCTGCTGATGGTTCTTCAGAACAGCAGAGACATAGTCAGATCTATGCTTTAGGAGGATAGTTTTGTCTGCTAACCAGAAGATACATATACGGACTCTAATGTTAAGCCTGAATCTACATGAGCCTTGTTTTCCTGACTCCAAAATGAGAGCTCTTCTCATTGCCCCACACTGCCTCTTGCCTAATTTTTGTTAAGTCTTCAGACTTTTAGGTTGCCTTTGAAACTCATATGTATGAAAGAGAGGACAAGATTGGGTCTCCTTTAATTTTCTGAGGTTCATCCATTTGAAAAAAATACGTGGTCTTGCTCCACGTGTAGCATTTAGGACAACCCAGATGAATCAGGCCGCCATTTTCTCTTCCTTTGTCCGTACAGGCCAGCAGGAGTGAGGCTGTATAAAATGAGTGCTCAAATATTTAATTTGTGCAATGCAGTGGAACCGTTCAAACAGGTACAGCTCCCTCAAGTACCCAAACTGTTAGAAACATGCCCATAATTCAAAATGAAGTTCTCAGCCATTATCAGGGGGCAGGAAGCCACACAGGAATCTCTAATAAAGTTTGCAGGCTCCAATGAGTTTGATATAATTGGGCTTTTTTTTTTGTCAAACATAAAAATAAATATTATTGATTGTATGAATAAATACATTTTCTGAAATGATTTAAAAAGCTCTGTTTATTCATATACAGACAGTGTTTAGAATATGTAGTAGCCAGTATGTCTGCGGATATATTTATGTTGGACTGTTTAGATTGGCTTCACCTCTGTAATAACTTATAACAGTTTCAATGTAAACCTACCATTGAACAGGTCATAAAGGTCTTGCATTTTAACCATCATCATTTCAGATAAACCCACAAAACCATTTCTTTCAGGAAAGCTCCAGTTAATCCTGGAATATCACGGGTATGGAATTTTCTTGTACTTATCCACTTTTAAAGGCTGCAGTTTAGCTCTGCGATATTCCAGGGCTGGCAATGCATTTTTTTTTTTCAAAAGGGTTATTTTTATTCTTTTTTTTTATTAAGGAGTAAAGCTTTGGTGGCACCTATTCAATGACAAATGATGCTTTCTCATTTAAAGTGGATTTAAAAAGATCAAGTGGTTGTGCACACACTGAAACTATGTCTGGATGATGCCAGATGCCTGTACAAAAACTGGGAATTTGAGACTGAGATTCTAGCTTGTTCTATGGGATTCCAGATATCTAGTTATTACAAAACATTGTAGAAGAAAAAAAATAGTACTGTACTCTATGTTTAGGCATCAGTCTGCCAGAAACAATTTTATTTAATTTAAAATGAATCTAATTCCAAGTAATTTCTTACTTAGCATGAGAAGGGAAATGACCACAATGTCAATGTTTTTCCCTATACCTGATGACATGTCTCTGCTCTAAGACAATTTTAATCAACATTTATGGGAATCTTAAACAAGGAAAAGATCATAATGTGTTAAAATACAGTGTGGGGTTAACATTCTAGAATAGTCTCTACTCAGCTCTTTCCTGGACCACTGCCTCTGAAGAATTGGAAAGGATTTCCTCCCTGAGAATTCAAAAAAAGGGCACAAAACTGGCTTTGAAAACATCATCACATTTTATCCTCACAACAACCCTGTGAGGTGAGTGTATTTTATAGATGAGGAAACTGAGTCACAGAGACATTAAATGATTTGCCTAGGATCACATAGCCAGTAAGTACCTGAGGCAGGGTTCGAACTCAGATCTTCTTGACCTGAGGTCCAGTGCATGCCATCCACTGGGCCACTTAGATATCTTAAGTAGTCTAGGCCCAACCCCTCTCAGGTTTGTGGAAAGGCAATGATCTTATCTAGAGGTACTCAGTATAATTTCTAGTTACTATCCTTAATCCATTTACCTAATAAAAGGTCTTCCTGCCCACCCCACTCCTTTTGTTTTCAGTGAGGTGGCACAGTGAATAGAGTGCTGGACCTGAGGAAGACTTGAGTTCAAATCTGGCCTAGCCCTAAGACCTTGAACAATCCCTTAACCCTATTTGTCTCAGTTTCTCAGCTGTAAAAAGAGATGAAGAAGGAAATGGCAAACCATCCCAGTATCTTTGCCAAGAAAACCCCATTGTTGTGTCTCCGCAATATTAAACATCTTAAATAAAAACTGGAAAAAATACCCTAAATTCAGATGTTTCCCAATAGCTAGAATTCCATAGAGCAAATCAAAATCTCAGTCTTAATTGCCCAGGCATCTGGTATCATCTAGCATATGCATAACCTTTTCATCTTACTCAATTCATTTAAAATGAGATAAATTAAATTAAAAATCTACTAAATCCATTTAAAATGGAAGTAGCTAGGTGGCTCAATGGATAGAGCACTGGGATTGGAGTCAGGAAGACTGGAGTTCGAATTTGGCCTCAGGCACTAGCTGTGTGACCCTGGGCAAGTCACTTAATCTCTGTCTGCCTCAGTTTCCTCAAGATAAAATGAAGATAATAATTATTAACACCTAACTCTCTGGGTTGTTGTGAGGATCAAATGAGATAATAATTGTAAAGCACTAGTACAGTGCTTGGCACACAGTAGGTGCTATATAAATGTTAGCTGTTATCATTATTATTATTATTATTAATCAAATGAATAGCACTATAGCTTCTAAATGGAGCATCCAATTATCTGCTCTATGCATGTTCTATGCCCATCATCTTTGTGACTCCCCAAACTGTCTTCCCTTGACATAGCCCTCCTTCTTGTGCTGTATTCTCCCATCAGAATATAAGTTCCTTGGGGTTAGAGACTCTCTTTTTGTATTTATATCTTCATCACTTAGCACAGTGGCTAGTACTGCTAAGGGTTGAATAAATGCTCATTCATTCAAAGGTTAGAAACTGGCTCAGCAAACAGTTGATCTTTGCCTTTGACGCCTGGGAGTGGGGGGTGATGAAGTGATGGGCGGTAATTGATCTTCTGTTATCTGTTTTCCTGGAGAGAAAAGATCCAGGGATCAGTAGGTTCTGAAACTGCTCCATTGGCCTTATCAAGCAGAGGAGGCTGCTACAAACTTTCTGGTACTCTCAATCTCAATGCTAGCAATGAGTCCCTAGCTTTCATTTCATCCATCCCACTGTTTTATCAATTTATACCCTTGCTTAATGCTGCCATGAAGAAACTGTATAGCTCTCATTCCCTTCCTCACTTCTGGCTGTCAATGAGATTTCTACCCTTCTGGGTGAGAGGAAGAGAACCAGTGTCTTTAAGACTTAATTACAACCTTTCTTCTTTCTCTAGGCCATGGCAAGCCAAAGAAATCAGTTCTGGCCAAAACCTTACCCCTCAGCCTGTGTTTCTCCTTGGTAGTGAGAGTTACCAAGACTTGCACATACATTTGAAAAAAAAAAAGAGAATTTCAGAGAAGAGAACTGAGAAAAAAAAAAAGGAAAAAGTTGGCAGCTGCATAATTCCTATGCCATCAATTAATCATATTTAAAATACTTGAGTGTTTTGTAGCTTATTATGAACATTTCCTGTCTAAAAGAAAGTAAGTTTGGCATTTGAATTGAATTGAATTCTCTAATCCTCCATTAATCTGTGACAAAGAGTTGGAGGTCATAGTGAAGTCAATAAAGTAGACCTGGATGTTCCATTAGTATATTAATTTCTCTAACTGAAACAGATGTTTTAAGAGTTTTTACATCTAAGCAGGAAAAATCTAGATTGCTTAGCTATGCTCCATTGAAGGCCAATGTAATTTATATCTGGAGAGACATCAGAGAAAGACATCGTGAAGACTGGGTTAGTATTTTAACACCTTCGAATCATAGCTTAGAGTACACAGGAATCTCAGAGGTCATGTAGTCCAATGTCTACCAAAATCATGAATCTCATGTACAACATCTGGTTGATTGGTCATCCAGTTTCTCCTTAAAAAGCTCTAGGGAGAAGAATTCACTAGCGCTTGAAGCAATCTATCCCATTTTTGGAGAGTTCTAATTGTTAGGAAACTTTTTCTTATATTGAATGAAAAACTGGCCCCCAATAATTTCTACTCATTAGTTCCTGTTCTGACCTCTAGGACCAAGCAAAAAAGTCTAATTCTTCATCAACAACCTTTCAAAAATTTTAGGATAGCAATTATGTTGCCTTAAAATTTTCTCTGTTCTAGGATAATTAGTACCAGTCCGACTTTTTAACTGATCCTCATAACATAATTTCATTGTCTTACTCTATGCATACTCCTGTTTAGAATTTTCTTTCCTAAAATGAAGTACCTAGAATTCTCCAGATTTGGTCTGATTAGGGCAATACACTTCAGGGCTATCACTTGCCTTGAATGGATGAATTTCTTTATCTTCAAAATATGGGAGATGGGGAGGAGGAGGAGTTTCTTCTCAAGATGGCTGCCTGAACCATCCACCTCCCAAATATTTACTCTAGAAAAACCCTGAGGTTTGAGCCAGATCAGATAATGATTACAAAATCCAATGAGAAAATTCTAGAAGTGACTTTTTTCACTCTGGAACTGCACAAAAAGTCAACCGCGAGCCTATAGCCAGCAAGAAAGGGGGTGGGTGTATACCTTAATCAATCAATCAACATTAAGCACCTGCTATGTGCCAGGATAGTTATAAAGCCCCAGTATGGGGACCTTAGAAGTCCCAAGGAGTGGTGAAATTTGGGACATGGACTTCTAGATGTCTCCTAAGGTTTCTTATAGCTCTTATTCTATGATTCGAGGGTGCTATACTTCTATCAATACAACCTAAGATTGTATTTACTCTTTTGGCTATCATGTCTCACTACTGACTCATAGAGGATAAGTTTACTATAGTACTCTAGGACTTTTTCCACATTAACGACTTTCTAGACATAACCTCCAGTCCTGTACTTGTATCATTGGTTTTCTGGACTTGCATTCTATTAATTTTTAATATATTTTATCATATATGCTTTAGCCTTTTCTTTCAACCTGGTGAAAACCTTTTGGTTCTTGATTCTGTCATCCTTTGTATTAGCTATTCCTCCTAATTTAATGTAATTTATAAATTTGTTTAGCACATCATATATGCTTTAACTATTTAATTGATTCTATTAAAGGGAAAGGGGGCTTAGTGATGGAATCCTCTGGCATTCTACTATAGCTGTCCCTTCAGTTAGACGATCTATTAAATCTTGTGTGCAACCATTTCTGAATTCACCATTTTGTCCACAAAAGTATCATGAGATCATCTGCTTAATGCCCTGATGAAATTTAAATATATGATATCCATGACATTCCCTGTTAGAAAAGTAAATGAAGTTAGTAAGTCTGGGACGATTTTTCTCAGAGAATTCATGTTGGCTTTAAAAAAAAAATAATCCATTCTAGAATTTTCCCGGTGAACCACATGAAGCGCTCTGCTGATTGTTGAATTACCTACATTTCTTCCTCCTCTCTTTTGCAAATTGGAACTTTGCCTCTCTCCAGCACTTCTCTTATTCTCTAATTTCCTTAGTGTGTCAAATGTTAACTTTGCAACAGCTCTTGTATGTGTTCCATTTTTTGACTCTGGCACTACAACTACCCCAATGCAGGAGTCTCTCCCCACTCTAGTCCATCTTCCACCTAACTGTCAAATTGATCTTCCTAAAGCAGAAGTCTCATCATGTCAACCCCTTCCCCCATTCATTTAACCTCAGTGTCTCCCTCCATGGCTTCCAGGATTGGATATAAAATCATCTGTGAACTCCCTGAGAGCTGGGATTCTTTCTTTTTCCTTTATTTTTATCCCTGTCACTTAACACAGTGTCTGGCACTTACTAGGCACTTAATAAATGCTTATGGACTGATTGTTATATATTTTATATATTTATATATATGTTGTATATCTTGAGGAAATTCTAGCTTTTTCTTGAAGTGACTATTGATATTGTTTCAGTGTTTTTACCTTTTCTTTCCATATGTATTTTTTTTTTATTGTGTTGGAACAAGACTTCTTTTTTTTTTGGATGCTTATTATTTTTAATGATTTTAAAATTTTCCTTGGAGAATTTCTGGTGGTGTTATTTTTACTTGACAGTTTTATTGTTATTTTTGAGAAATATTGAGGAAGTAGTCTCCTCTTTGTCACTCTACTATCTTCCCAAAAGCCTCCAACTCTTTTGTTCTAAACGATTCCCTAAAGATCACTTTCAGCCGATTAGCAACTACAACAACCATTTCTTTCTTTGCCTTGGGAGGTTTACTTAGCCATAGCAATATGAACTCATTGAAGTCAGCCAGGTGTTCTTCTACTATTTTTTCTTGATTTCATAGGATCATGGAATTTTAGGTTTTTTAGACTTGGAAGGTTCCACAAGACCCTCTTGGAAGGGACCTTTGAGATCATCTCTAAGGCACAATGGACCTGGAGTCAGGAAGACCTGAGTTCAGATGCCACCATACATTCCATGACCCTCAAAGAGTCACTTAACCTTTGTCTGGCTCAGTTTCCTCATATTTAAAAAGGAAATAATAATAACATCTACTCCTGAGGATTATGAGGATAAAATGAAATATGTGTAAAGTGTTTTGCAAGCCTTAAAACACTATATAAATACCTGCTATTATTATTGTTGTTGTTATCTTTTCATTGCCTTATTCCACTAATGAATCATCATATCCCACCAATACTTGCTGGTATCTGTCATTTCTGAAAGAGCTCATTCAGAGAGAGAACCACACTCACAGAACAGTATTTCTTCATTTCTTTCAAACACTACAGGAGAATTTTCTGGCTGATAAAGTTCTGTAAAAGTGATGTAGACATGAAATTACAAATAATTCCTGATCTTCAATAAACCTCAGAAAGACTGAGAAAGGAGGCAGGAGGTCTTCCACTGGTACTTATAGGTTCAGATTAACTGCCTATAGCAAGTATATTAGTATTTACATATATTTTATAGATATAGATATAGATATAGTTTGATATTAATTTTTGAGTTGTTGAATTTGTTTAAGTTTCTGAAGAATTTTCAGGAAAAAAATACATCTCTTTTTGGTGTCTAAAGTAATTTTATAGGGCAGCTAGGTGGAACAGTATATAAAGCATTGGGCATTTTAAGTCAGGAGGATGAATTCAAATCTGGCCTTTGACGCTTACTACCCATGTGACCCTAGGCAAGTCATTTAGCACTTTTTGCCTCAGTTCCTTATCTGTAAAATGGCTTGGAGAAGGAAATGGCAAACCACTCCAGTATCTTTGCCAAGAAAATCCCAAATGGAGTCATGAAGAATTGGATACTACTGAAAAACGATTAAACAACAACATGTATATTTGTATGTATTATGGAGACTTCGCATGCCTAAAAAATAAATTCAACAGGCATTTATTAAGCACCTACTATGTACTAGGAACTATTTTAGAAAGCAATAATACAATGACAAAAACTGGAAAGTCTGACTTCTAGGATTTTGCATTCTATAGCACCATATAAGAAAATTTCTAGGAGTTATTAAAAACAGAAGAGGGACTGAAGATTAATAGAATGCACTGGATGCTAATAGAGAGACTTCAAATCTACCTCATACAGAAATGTATCTGTCAAACCTTAGTGTTTTAGAGACAGAAAGGCCCTTTCAAACACTGGGGAAGAAGCATATCACACACCACACATACACACATACACACACACACACATATATATTTGAATAAAATGTATTATCTTTTAACTTTGCCCTAATAATTTCCAAATTTTTCCGTTTCTGAGTTCCATATTTCCCATTTGATTTTTTGGGGCATCCACTGATTTGTTAAGGTTTTTGGATTTTTCCTTATTGGTCTAATTTTACTCCTCTCTTCTTTGCTCTGCAGACTTTTCTATCACTTCAGCATTTTATGAATTTCTAGTTATAATTGTCATATAATCATTTTCTCCTGGAGAGTTCTCCTGCCATTCTTTTATCTAGCAATGTTGCTTAATTTTATTAGCTTCTTTTTGACATTCATTTCTTCAGTACTACTGATTTTTGCTGTAGGAATTTTTCTTATGAGAATTTCCTTTCAGTCTTTTTTTTTTCTCTTTTACTTTATTTGGTATATTCTTAGCTGCTTTGAGATGAGAAGGAGGAACTGGTCTTGGACATAACTTTTCACCCATCCATCTTTCCAGAACACCCTCTCTCTCTAAAACTCCCCTTTACTCTTTAGGTCTAAAAAGAAATCTAATCTCTCTCCTATGAGGCCATTATGCAAATTCTTGAGGATATTTATTCATGTATTATCTAAATTTCCTCTTCTCCAAGCTACATCTGTAGAGTAATTTCTATTGTCCTTTTTTTGGTATTGCTCACTTCATTGGTTTGACCATGGCAGAGGACAATGGGGCACCGTTTTGGATACTAGAGTCATTAAGGTAGATTTTCATCTTGTCCTTCCCCCTTCCCCCAATTACCAAACTTGTTAACTCATAATGAGTTAGCAGCCTAATTAGAGGCTCTGTACAGTTGTAGAAGCACTAGTCATAGCCTGTTTTAACCAATGTATCATTAACATAGCCAGGAATTTTTTTTTTTTTAGTCTCCCTTAATTTATAACCCAGGTCTATGTATCTCAGTGTCTCTTGTTGAAATGATCCATGCTCCCTGCTTATCTGATCAAGACATTTTGAGGATTAGGGTAAGTAAATTTGTCAAATTGCTGACAGAGCACTCCCACAGGGTAACCAGTCATTTTTCCAGTTGGCCTGTGGTGTAGGTGGATGGGTGGGGAGGAGATAGGATATCAGTGGTTGGCCACTCATTGAAATTCTGCCTCCAGGCCTGGCATCATGGGAATTTGCACTGTTTTTTAGAGACCTTCTAATTCAGACTACTTTTAGCTACTTAGAAAAAGTCTAGGAAAACAGTAACAATAATGGTTATTATTCTTTTGGAAAAAATAAGAATAAGTTAAGTGTATTTACAAGTCTACATGACATTATTAGACTCCAAAGGTTTCTTTTCTTTTCAAATAGTGATTGAGTACTTTAGAAAGCAGGATGGGACCTGTATAGGAAGAGGTAGAAACTGGTCACTACTCATGGTAAGTTTTTTTTTTTTTTAGCTTCAGAAGACCTTCAGTGTCCTCCTTTATGTCTTCTGTGATGAGAGTGAGTGACCAAAACTTGCCTGAGGAAATAAGGAGGCATTATTTCCCCCAATTGTGTTATGGAAAAGCTTGTTTTGTTCCCTGAATTGAAAATAAATTTTTAAAAAAGAAAGATTGGTTTTACAGCTCTTGGTATATATGGACTATACCAATTCAAAGAACAGAAGATATATGGAAATATTTGTCTAGTAAGTCTCAAGGCTTTAATGATAGTGTGATATTCTCTGTGAATGTGGAATAATAGCAATAGATGACTTTGGCTTGGACCCATGATTTCATTTTGCAAGTAGGGAACTCCTAATATGGAAAATCCATCAACACAGATATGCAACTTTTCTGTAACTTACTATCTTAGAGAGTTGCTTGGAAGTCCTTAGGGGTTTAATGAATTGTCTATGGTCACAGATCTGGTAGATGTCAGAAGCACTTGAGTCCAGATCTTCCTGATGCCAAGGTAGACCCTTTATCTACCATACCATACTGAAGCTGAATCGACAATTACATAACAATTGAAAGTTTGCAAAGCATTTTAATGTATTATCTCACTTAAACCTCACAAGCTTTATTTTATATTGTTTTATTATCCTGTTTAAAACTTAAGCCACCCATTGAGGTAGCTATGACAGATATTATTCTCATCTCCATCTTAGATGAGGTAACTGATGAGTTAGATGACTTGCTCATCCACCTTTCAAACATTAAAGGCGGGGATTGAATCGTGGTTTTCCTGACTTCACATTTAGTGCTCACTCTAACATGCTGACATGGGGCTTGCATACACCGGGGCAGAACTGAAATCTTAGGAGAAAAAACCAAACACGCTTTGTGCTGGGGGCACTTTGTAGAGCTGCCTACCTCACACTGAGGGTAATAGGATCATAGATTTAGGGTGTAAAGGGACCTTGGAAGCCTTCTCGTCTAATTCTCTCGTTTTGTAGGTAAAGCCACAAGATTTGCCCAGTCTCTAGTAAGTGTGTGAGGCAGGATGTGAATTCTGATCTTTCTGATTCCAAATCCAACACAGTATTTGAAAAATAAATCATGTACAGTATGTAGTTCTCAGCTACAATTATATCTTAAAGATTAATTTTTTTTAGAGGTACTTGATAATTGCTCAAGTGAACTAGATTGTAATGGGTGCTGTCCAAGTGCTTTGCTGTGGAGACATGTCTATACAAAACGATCATAGCACTTTCCCTTGAAAGTGGTGACAAATGTTCATTTTTCTAAACTGTTGCTCAGAAATGAATGATTATTACAGGAGTCTAAGGCAGAAGCATTGCTGCAGGATAGAACATATTCAGAATGTGGCATTCCATTTCTGTCTGGTAGTTGCAAGCCAAGTGCAGTCAGATCCACTGCTGAACATCGCAGAGACTAGAATCTCAGATGACTGACTGAATCTGTGATTGATTAGTGTCATCATAGAGGCAGTAAGCTACATGATGGCAGGAACTAAATGTCCCTAGAGCTTAATCACAGTGTTTTGTGCGCAGTTGGTGCTTGATAAATTTGACAACCAGAGATAAGTGAATTAGAGGACGATTCACCTGTATTGCCATCATTATTAAGGTTTATTATATCAAGGCAAGAATTCTGTCTTATTCCTTCCTAGAGGCTAATCAGACTGTTCTGCACACAGTAGGTACTTGATAAGTGTTCAATGAATGAGGCAACAAAGGAATTACACGGACACACCTAACTAAAGGACATACCTATGTCACCTGATTTACCAAGATTTAGTAAGCACTTGGGGTCAGTGGGTAGTGCAGTGGATAGAGTGCGTGGGGTGGGGTCAGGAAGACCTGAGTTCAAATCTGGCCTCAGATACTTACTGGCTAGGTGAGCCTGGGCAAGTCACTCACCCATTTGCCTCAGTTTCCTCATCTATAAAATGAGCTAGAGAAGGAAATGGCACACCATTCCAGTATTTTTGCCAAGAAAACCCTAAAAGAGGTCACAGAGAGTTGGACAAGACTGAAAACCATTAAACACCACCACCAACAAGGTAAGTACTTACTCTATGCCATGCCATAGCTTCGAAGAATGCAAACAGATGTGAGATATCATCCCTGCCCTCTGTTTGCGTATAGAGTGGCAGTGTGCCATAGTAGATAGAAGAGTGTTCAACCTGAAGTTAGAATGATCTGGATTCAAATCTCACTTCAGGCAGTTATTAGCTGAGGGACTTTAAGCCTTAACCTTTAGGCTTCATTTACATCTCCTGTGAAATGGTGATAATAATAACACCTCCTTCACAGAATTGTTGTGAGGATCAAAATGATATAATGCAAAGAAAGTGATTTGAGAAACTTATTGTGTTATATAAATGTGTCATTCAATTATTTCAGTCGTATCTGACTCTTCGTGATCCCATTTTGGGGTTTTCTTGGAAAAGATACTGGGATGGTTTGCCATTTCCTTCTCCAACTTATTTTTACAGACAAGAAAACTGAGGCAAACAGGGTTAAATGACTTGCCCAGGGCCAGCTAGTAAGCATCTGAGGCTAGATTTGAACTTAGGTCTTCTTGACTCTAGGCTGGGTGCTCTATCTGCTGTGCCACCTAGTAGGCATCTTTCATTTTAACTGGGGAGACAAGGAATATAAACAAAGAATAATTGTAACAGTACATTTTAAGTGCCAGATTATACAGACAGTAAGTTCTCTGATAGCTTATTGGAGGGAAAGTTCATGGTGGCCTAGGGTGTCAAAAAAAACTCAAACCAAAACAAAACCAAAAACTTCACAGCAGAAGTGGGCCTTGAGCTGGGCCTTGAAGGGTACATTAAATACATGAAAAAGAGGAGGCAGAGTGTAGGTAATTAGTGTGAGTAAAAATGAGGAACAGAAAGCACCAAACTCTGGAACTAGAAGGAATCTTTGAGGTCATCTAGCCCAACCCTATGGCCAAGTGCTTTTGTTTTGTCATACTACTTCATCAAGATGTTTGAAAGTAATTTGACTTTTAACAATAGATGATATATTTGTTTTTGTAGCCCACCTGGAGGAATGTTGTTAATGGACACGTATGGCATTTCTAACAACGTGAAGCTGTTAAGTATCCAGAACTTGAATTTGAACTTTTCAGATTATATCATTACACAATAGGCACCTTTGGGATATTTAATTTTCACCATAGAAAAGTCACTGCCATTTTTAATAGCCACATTTTATAAGTGATTAGTTAAATTCTGTCTAACTTATCTTAATATTCATGTTAAAAGAGAAATGCTCAAATTTGCTTCCTCAAAAAATATTCCTAAAAAAAATCTTTTTTGAATCTCTTAAGAAATATAAGAACCAAGAAAATTAAATATGTGTGATATTTCTTGACAATTCTCAAAATATAGATAAATGAACTCTACAGACTGTTATTCTTAAGATGAAAGTTGACATTAAAAAAATAAGAAAATGTAAAAGAAAATCGATGTTGTAAACAAATATTGTGAACCTTTGGGAAAAACATCCAGAACCTTTCCCTAATCATCTTCAAGCTGATTGCCAATGGCATGTCTCATCTTCCCCTTTCATTTTTTTTTTTTTAATTTCATTGCCAAAAGTGGGTCCTAGGACAGGGATGCAGAACCTTTGGTCTTGAGGCCACATGTGGCCCTCTAGGTCCTCAAGTGCAGCCCTTTGACTGAATTCAGGTTCCCCACCCTATCCTAGGAGAATAGAAGAATTCAAGGAAGTCCATGGGTGAACCTCTAGAGTACTTGAAAAAAATTATAATGGGTATTCCCACATATATGTCAATATCAATATATCTATATTAGAGACACCCCCTTCTCTATTCACCATTCAGTTAAGTGCCTGTTACCTTCCACTCTTTCCACTAATATCTTTTTTAAAAAAAGTTTTATTGGTATTTTCTATTTCTTATATCACCATAGTAACCCATATATCCCTCCCCCTTCCACTTCCCTGAGAGCCATCCCATATGACAAATAGTATTTTTTGGAGAGGAGAAAGCAAAAAATTAGCACAACTGGTCAATACATTGAAAATGTCCAAAACCATATACAGTTTGTAACACTTGCTCATCTACTAATATTTCATTTAAGTGCCTCATCACGACATAGAAGCCATTGTGGATTCTTGAAGACAACAGAATACAGATCCTACTCAGCTAGAAGGGATTCTAATTCAATCTATCACGTGAATACCAGCTTAATTAAGCTTGAAAAACATCATCATATGAAAATGGTCATATCACAGAATGATGAATTTTTTCTTTTTCAGTCTCAGTAACTCACTCATACTGTGCACTGAGACAAAGGGAGGTTATGATCTGTAGTGGTGGAACGTATACACTAAAGCATAGATTTAGAGTAGCAATGGACTTTAGAAGTCCAGCTCCTCCCCTCCTCTTTTTTTTCATCTGAAAAATGAGAAACTGAGGCTCAGACAGGTTAAATGACTTGTCTATAGCTACATAACTAATAAGTGTCTGAGGCTAGATTTGAATTCAGGTCTTCTTACTGACTCAGGTCAGTTGCTTTGTCCACTGTGCCACCTTGCTCCCTAGAGAGAGAAAGGAAGGGGAAGAAGGAGGGGAAGGAGAGAAAGAGTGAGTGAGAAAGAGAGAGAGAGAGAGAGAGAGAGAGAGAGAGAGAGAGAGAGAGAGAAATAGAGAAAGAGAGAGAGAGAGAAAACGAGAGAGAATGAGAGAGAGAGACAGAGAGAGAGAGAAAGATTGGGATTGAAATAATAAGCCGCCTGAAGTTAATAGACTCATAAATTTAGGGCTAGATGGGACTTTAGAGACCATTGAATTCAACCCTTTAATAGATCAGAAAACTGAGCCTGAGAAAGGTTGACTTGTCCAGGGTCACACAGCTTAGTGATAGTGTCTGAGGCAGTATTAGTACTGGAACTCAGGACTCACCATCCTTAGTCCAGGGCTCTTGCTACTGGTGCTCTGACTTTCCCTCTTAGCCTTGCTATTACAGATCTGCCCAGGACCTCTAGAATGCAGACAGGTAGATGGAGAGAGGATTGTAGCAATGAAGGATGGGCTAATTGAGCTATGTTTAAGACTTGTGGAACATCTTAAAATATTTTTCTAACATTTTGGGTTTGGCAAAGCAAAATTTGTCAAAGCTCGATTCCTTTCATTTTTAAACCCACATGTATTTTCAGGGAAATTAGGCTCATATGTTTCTGATTCATTTACTGTAGAACTCATCAAAATATTGTTTTATAACTGCTCCTGTCTGTCTAAGAAGCTTTTTAAAAGAAATATTGGCCCATTTTTTCTTTGATACCAGGAAGTCATGTTTACCAAGAGCAAAGACAAGTTAACCCCACAGGGTTTCCAAACAGGTTTTAAAATAAAACTTAAGACTTAAGTGGGTTCTTTGTAAACAGTTCACTTCAATTCATTTCAATAAACACTTATTAAGTGCCTACTATATGCCCGGCACTGTGCTAAGCACTGGGGATACAAAAAGACAGAAAAAGACATTCCCTGCTCTTAAGGAGTTTACAGTCTAATGGGGGAGATGACATGCCAACAAATATATTACAAAGCAAGCTATATACACAGAAAATAGGAAATAATTTTTTAAAAAGGCATAAGCCAAAAGAAAATGAAGGTCAGGAAGTTTTCTAACACACAGCTGTTTGTGGTTCTTAATGGTTTATATTTTAAACCTGAGTGAACCATTACTTTAAAGCATCCCCCCAAGCGTGGAGAGGTAGATCATCAATCTACCCCAGCATGCTACAGCAGCAAAGAGATAATTGCTGGTAGTCTCCTGTTGGCTGATAGCTAAGTGATATTACTAGTCATTCAATTATTCATTTTCAATTGCAACAGATATTTTCTTCCTCTGTCAAATGGGATAGTAATCCCTGCCTCCCCTGTTAATTATGGAATGGGTTAGAAATAATTAATTGAACTGGGAAAATGAAAAATTAAAAGGCTAACATTCAAAAATCTAAGACTAATAACCCCTTTCATTTGTGTGCCCCTTCAAAGTTAATAGAGTATTTTTGCATCCATTACCTTATTTGATCCTCATAATAACTCTGTGAAGTAATCAGGGTGGTATAATTATTCCCACTTTATAGATGAGAAAGTCAAGGCCTAAAAAGGTTAAAAGATGTGCTCAGGGTCTCATAGGAAATGGCAGAGATAGGACTTGAATCCAGGGTTGGTAACTCTAGGTTCAGAACTTTTTCCACTCTGACACAATCTGAAGACTTCCCCTATTAGCCCGAATACATGTGAATTCTTAAAGAAAACTCTAGTTGCCTCATTGTGTGTTGGGTATTGAGAGATAACTAGAGAATACTACTACCATGTCACCTTGGCTTTCTAGAGCTCTTCGCAATTTATAAAATGATTTCATATCCATTACTTTATTTGAGCCTCACAAATTAAAATAAGACAAAACAATAATGACCTTGTGAAATAAATTAGGACAAAGGTTATTGTTCCAATTTTATGGCGAAAAAAACTGAGTCGTAGAGAGCTGGAATGATTTGCCAGTATCATGAAGCTAGGAAATGACTAGAACCCAGACCTCCAAGACTTTTAGCCCAGTAATCTGTCAGCTATGCCAGGATTAACTACTTAATATAGTGCCTTAATTACTGAGTCAGTTAGATGGCCCAGTTACTAGAGTACTGGACTTGGAAGCAGGAAGACCCAAATTCAAATTTGGTCTCAGGCATTTCCTAGCTGTGTGACCCTGGGCAAGTTATTTAGTCTCTCTTTGCCTCAGTTTCCCTATCTTAAAATGGGGATAATAATAGCATTTGCCTTACAGAGAAGTTGTGAGGAACAAATGAGATATTTGTATGAGTATGTGCCTGACACATACTAAGCGTTATGCAAATGTTAGCTATTATTGTTATTGTTTTATTATTATTATTATTATTGTTATTATTATTTATTATCTATAATGGTAACATAGTACTCCATGCTACCATCTTCATAGTAATTCTGGTTGTACTGTATACATATATAGAAAGTTAGACTATCCTTATCAAAAACAATCCTGAAGTACCTAGGTGAGGTTTGATAAATCACTTAAACTCTCTGGGCCTTCTCTTTTGCAGAACTCTCTCCTAAAGTCAGGAATTAGCCTAAGGAAGGGGAATTTGAAGGGCTGCTGCCAACTCTGAGGAAGAAGGTGGCCCAAGGGAGCTCAGTTGTGGGAAGCGCTGAACTAGAGAACAGAATGGTGAGAGTGGGTACAGATATAGCTGCTTTATCTTGGGGGAGAGGGCTGAAGACATGGTTGGTAGAACCTCAGTTCTAGCTTGACCTGGGCCTGGGGAATAGGGTGGGAAGAGAGACCCGGCTTCCCTGGCTCAATGAGCTATTTTGCTCAGTGCAGAGTGGTGCCTTCCTTATCACCTGGGGAGAAGGGGCAGTATAGTTGCTAGGCAGCCTGGGGATAAGCATCTTGCCAAGTAGCACCTCATCCCACTACAAGCCTATGGAGAACGGAGCCTTTAAATGGGGGATAAGGCCAGGAAGGAAGACAACGTCCTTAGCACCCGCAGGCTGTCCATGTTTTTGTTTTTTTTTGGGGGGGAGGGGGCAGGACAATCCTGGGATCTTTTCTTTTCCTGCCAGATTTGCCTTCTCAGGCTTCTTAAAATTTTCAGTTGGGATTATATAGGACTCTATTGAAAGTATGTAGGTCCATCCGATGAGACAAGAAGGGAGCCCTACAGGGGCTAATGAATTACTAATCATTTTAAAAGAATATACTCTGGGCCAGACACTGTGCTTGGTACTTGCTGGGAATGTGAAGATAAAAATGAAATGATCCTTCCATTTAAGAAGCTTGTGTTTTATTGGGCAAGACAACATGTATGTGTGTGTATGTGTATGTACATATATATGCATATATACATACACATACATATGTGTGTATATATAAAGACAGAGAGACAGAGATAGATAGAGAGAAGAGAGAGAAAGAGAGAGAGAGAGAGAGAGAGAGAGAGAGAGAGAGAGAGAAAGAGAGAGAGAGAATAAAGACTAAAGAAATTCAAATTAGTTTTGGCAAGGAGAACACTAGCAGCTGGGAACAGGGACTGGGCAATCTTGGGATTGGGGACACGCTTTCCCAGGACTATTTGGTCCTGCATGCCTGTATGTACTGTGTGCCCAAGGTAAGGGACAGGGGATAGAGGGTGGATGAGTATACCTCAAGTGAGGAAAGGCAGGGGAGGAAGACAGACCCTTGGCCTTGCTAGAAGGTCAAGTGTTGGTCAGGTTGGGAAGGGCATGGAGACTTCTGCCTTCTCTCATCTCAGAGACCTTTAATTTCCCAAAACGATTTGCCCTCTTAAGTTTATCAGACTTTTCTGAAGAGTGAAGAGTTGGAGTTAATTGGGAGGGTAAGTGTATGGGAGAGAGCAAGGACCTTCTTGCTCAGCTGCTTGTCCTGAGTCCTCAGATTAGGTGTTTCTGGTCTGGATGGCCTCCTGCCTCCATGTACAGAGGAGGCCAAATTTTGATCACCTGGCTCTGGCTGGTTGCTGGACTAGGAGTAAGGAGACTTGGGCCTTAGTCTCATTAACTCTGGGCTTCTCAGTCAGAGGAGGAAGCTGTATAAACTGGTCTCAAAGGCCTCTCCAAATCATGGCAGTCTGTAAGATTTAGGCTCCATTTTACTCCACCTCAGCTCAATCTCAGTTTTAGTAAAAACAGAATACATCTTCCTCCATTGATGTTGGATACATTATCTTTCCCTCCTCCGTCCTCTTCACTCCCTTTCTAATCATCAATTTCTTCCTCTGTAAAATGAAGTCGAATGAGAAAATCTCTATGGTTTCATCTGGCTCTAAAAAAATACTTTAACGGTTTTTTGAAGAAGGGGCAGGGGTGTGGAGTAAGGGTGTTCCACTCCTCCCACCAAATCACATTTCTTGGATGCCATGTTTGAAGAAAGTATTGACCTTAATGTAGTAATTAGAAATAATTGGATAAAATAGAAAGTTACTGGATGGCCTCATGGTCCTGGGTACCATGGTACTCATGGGTGCTGGGAGTGGAGCTTCCTTCAGCACTGGCCTCCAAGTCTGTTTCCCCAAAGGATGGTGCCATTCTCCCTTCTTCCCCCTCCTGTCCCAATTAAGGGTGCCTTTCTTGATACTTGTGGTATTTGACTCAGATTCAAAAATTCCTGGTTAGGACTACTCTTCTGTAAATGGATGGGCTCAGACTAGAAACTTTCTAAATTCCCTTCTAACTTGAAAGCCTAAATCCTATGATAAGCACAAGATACAGTGTCTAACTAAGGCAATGCTTTATGAAGAAATGAATGAATTAATTAATAATGGACTCAGATCCTTTGCCAGGGTTAGATCTTTCTGGGTTTATTTTCTGAATGTTCAGCCTCTCCTAGAAACTGTCTATAAAATTCTGGGCACGAGCAGGGAAGCAAATAAGTTATGTTTTATAAATCTGTATAATGAAGTCATTTGAGAGACGGCTGAAGGCGAAGAGGCTGAATGGGAGAGGAAATGTTATTTTATCTGAGTCAGTTAGCCAGTGCTCCATGTTTCTGGATAACGCTGGGCTGTGTTTGCCTGAATAGAGGATCTCATGCCCAAGTTCCACCATTTGCTCAGGGGAAAGAATAGTTCCCTATGTCATAGCTAACGATGATTATCGAGGCAGGGGGGGTGCAGTCAGGATGGAGTCCTGGGTTTTTCTTTGGAGTTTCTTGGCCTGGGTGAGGTTGCCAAACCCATAATGTTGTTTTAGCATATTTGAGTGTGGATTTTTAACAAAGTCCAACTTCTCCAAGATAATTGACCAATACTAAAACGTTCAATAGCAGAGTTAGACTTTTGTAGTCATGAAACAGGAAATGGTTCTGTGCAAATATTTAGAAATGCTGGAGGGACTCTGAATTTCACATAGATGCTTCTTCCCCCCCCACCCCAGTGCCTGTGGGCTGTAAAATGAATCATACTTTTCCTTAACAGAATTATTTAATTCCTAAATATTTGTCATAATAAGTGAAAACATGGTGCACAGCCGAGTAAGCAATTTCTTCTATTCCATTTAAAGAAGTGCTCTAATTGACTTCTGACCCTGTAGGCCTATAAACAGCAACAGAAATTCCCTTCCCACTTAAGCTGGGTCTGCTGTGTAATGTTGCAATAAGGCAAGGATTCAGGAAAATGTTTCCTGTTGTTCCAAGTGTCAATAAAGTTGTCATTGTTTAAGTCAGTGGCTGGCAGAGTGTTTCTTGCCTTAGCTGTGAGCTTTCTTCAGTTAAGAGTCCACATAGTAGTGTCTCACCTTGTAGAAATGGCCTGATTAGTCCCCAATGGTTTATGCCAATTTAAAATTCAGATTCAGTATTTTTATTTTTATTTGTTAGGAAATACAAGGTATCCCAAAAATCTTAGTGCAGTTTTAAGCCTTGCTAGCTTAAATTCATACAGGGTGTCCCAAAAGTCTCAGTACTATTTTAAGCAATTAAAACTTAAAGGTATTAAAGCTTATCATTAAAGCTTATCATTATTAAAGCTTATCATTTGTTATTTATTTATTATTTTATTGATATATCATTAATTCATATATATTAATTTGTATATTCTACTTAATATATTTATTTAACTCACATCTATAAAACATAGTTGATATAAATATATGTATGTTATTCATTATAAAGCTTATTATTAGGTTAATTAGAATTAAACAGCTGATATTACAGCATCTTACAAAAAGTAGCTAAACTTTGAAAAATCTTCACTGGCTCCCCATTACTACATCTTATGGCATTCAATGAACTGCAATGACATTCACATTTCTAACCTCTTTTCCAGCTAGTCTATTCTCACCTATAAACTCCTTAAGGGCCTAGGGCCAGGCTATTTCATATCTCTTCACATCCCCCTTCATTACTTTGCAGTTAGTGAATAGAAGATACATTCCTTGAGAGGCTTACCAGATACCAGTTTTCTCCAGCCCAGAGGGAACAATACTAAGGAATGTAGATATGCCTGGAGAAATATATTATTTCCAGCCCTTTTTTCCCTCTCACAGAGACAAGACTCTAATGATTATTGTTTGGTGTTATATCTAGCAAGGGCCCTCTATCTGTCAGGTTGGTTGGATTGGATTGAAAAAATGCTGCTGAAAATCCAAATTGTGTCACTAATAAGGTGGTATGGAGGACAAGATTTAGCCAGATTTAGGGACACATATATGTGTCTCCTGTCTATACCCCAACATCAAATAGTAGATTTTGAGGTTTGGAACAAACTTTGCTTTTTTGTTTTCCAGCATGTTTGTGTTAAGAAAACTATGTTCTCTTGAATTCAATAGAAAAGATTTGGAGACAAATTCTTCCTATTAAAGATAATGAGAAACCAAAGCCCCATAGATTCTGTAATGACCGTGAAAGCAAGAAATATCTGTACCTATGGACATAAATGTCACCATAGGAATAATCAAAAATTTTTTTGTTGGGCGAGGAGATTCTGGAAAAGAGAAACTGATTTGGAAAATTATAAAACAACACTCTAAACTGTTTGGGCACATCCATGTCTGCTTGGAGGAATAAAAACATGGAATCTGAGACTATATCATTTCCTCTGCCTGCTTCACTAGCACAAGTATCACCCCCATCCCCTGGCCCTTCACTCAATTTCAAAGCACGAATTCAGAGCTTAGAAACTTAATTCAGTATACAGTGTAGTTCAGGCCATGAAGAGATAGGGGTGGTGCTAGGGGAGAGGGGTGAGGGAAAAAGGGAAGAGCCCTGGCTAGAAACACCAAAGCATGGTTCATGGTTCATGTGTGCAGCTGGGTGACTGAGGTAGCCTGTCTGAGCCGTGGTTTTCTGACTTCATCTATTTCTAGAGCTTTTAGAAGCCCTGAGACTTCGCTTGAGCTTTTTGACTAAGATCAAGTATATGAGGATCAAATTAGAGAATAAAATCAACATTAGATGTGGAAGAGACTGCGGATAATAAAGCACAAAAGGTGCTCAAAGCGACCTTTAATATGGAAGACCAACACAGAATACTAGAGGTGGAATAACAGACTCATATTCTGGATTGAAAGGGACCTAAGAGGATGCTACTGGTTCAGTCCTTATTGAAACAAGGGTCCCCTCAACAACATACCTACCAAATGGTTGTCTCTGCTCATGGAATTCCAGGGAGGCAGAATCTACTACTGTTAGAAGGAGGCTCCTAAGACAGGATTCTTTGAATAGAGAAACCAAGAGATGCTGATATGATAATAGAAATGTGAAAAGAAAATCATAGCACTTAAGACACAATGGTGGAGTGGAGAGAGAGCTGGTCCTGGATTCATGAAGACCTAGGTACACATCCTGCCTCTGATACATACTGACTGTGATCCTGAGAAAGTGATGTAGCCTTGATTTAGCCTGCAAAATTTAAGTCAATAAATACTAGTCTACTAGTCCCTAGAGTAAAAAAAGGGAATTTCTTTATCTGCATGGTCCCCATCTAGGCCTGGGCTCTTAGATGTTTTTATTTCATGAACACCTTTACCAGTCCAGTGAAACTCCTCAGAGCAATGTTTTTAAATGCACAAAGTAGTAAGATTACAAAGTAAACCAATTATATTGAAGTACAGTTATATATTTATATATACACATGTATTTATATGTATATATATGTGCATGTACATATATATGTACAGCAAGTACATATATATAAAGCAAGCCAATGGACTCCGTGTTAAAAACCTCTGCCTTACACCAAAAGAAATCACGGTCAAGTTCTCATCCCTAAGGATGGCATTTGATTGTAAGCTCCTTGAAGGCTGGGACTTTCTTTTACCTTTCTTTGTATCCCCAGCACTTAGCACAATACCTGGCACATAGTAAATGCTTATGTCCTGAATGACTTTATCATATTAAGAAATGGGGAGCTAATGAGTAGTTTAGTCATTTGTAACATAAAAGGTTTGGACTAGATGACCTCTAAGTTTGCATATTCTAAAGCTTGCATATTCTAAGAGAACCACACAAGTCATGAGGTGCCCATCCCGGAATCTGCCCGGCCAGTCAGACCATAGCCCTTCCTTGACATCTCCTTAGCATTAGGAGAATGCCACTTCTATAACTGTGGTCTGAAGAGCACCAGACATGGTCTTCTTATGCCCAAAGTATCTCCCCAGGGGTACTGGCAGTTGCTTGAAATTCCAACTTCTGGTTCCTTTAAAATGGTATTTAGCGGAGAGAGCACAATGGTCTCTGGAGAGGACAGCAAATACTAGGCACCAGGGGAGGAAGGATGCCTAAAGAGAGAAAGGAAGCGCTAGAACAGGAACAGAGAGATGGTAAAGACATAGCTGGCCTTCACCTCCGAGTCATTGAGGGCTGGCTATGCACATGATCAAAACTTGCATTACATTGTCTTGGCAGATATTATTTTAAAATAACAGTAATATCTAGCATTTATATAGTGCTTGAAGGTCTACAAAATTCTTTACATGTATTACCTCCCAATCTCACAGCAACACCATTTAGACAATAATGTTAAAATTATAATAAAATGGTCATATTAATAACTCATGTGTGATGCTATAAAGTTTATGGAGTACTTTCCTCACAACAAACACTCACACAGCTGCACTGTAAGTTGATGCACTGAGAAGTTGAGATTTATCCAATGTTACATAAAATGTGATACAAATAAGGATTTCAAATCAAGTCTTCTGACCCAAAGGCCACGGTTCTCTCCTCTGCTCTATGCTGCCTCTTAGCATAAAATTGACAATCAGAGTCAACAGTGGCCTCATAATCTATCTGGTTCAAATAGCACCTCAACAAACATTCCTCCTGCAATCTGTCCAATGAGTCACAATTAAACCTTTACTTGGAGGCCTGTGAGGGAGAACCCACTGTTTCCAAAAGGTGCTCTTGGAGAATTTTAATTTTTAGGAAGTTTTTCCTTCCAGCAAATCTAAATTTGCTCCTTTTGTAACTTCTGTCTATTGCTTCTAAGATTGTTCTCTCAGGCAGGGCAGAGTAAGTTTAATACTTATTCTAATGAACAGATCTTCCAGTTCTTGAAGATATCTATCATGTCCTTCTTAACTCTTCTCTTCTCTAACCTAAATATTTTGTTTATTCAGTCACTCTTCATATGGCATGATCTCAAGGCTCTTCACAATCCCAGCTGCTCTCCTCTGGATGCTCTGTGGATTATCTGTGCCCTTCTTAAGACATCGATCCCAGAACTGACCAAAATCCTATAGAAATGATCTGTGGAGATGATCATTTCCCTGGTTTTGATTCCATCCTTTTAAATGAAGCCTAACATTAAATTAGCTTTTTTGACTGTTGTATCACACTGTTAACTTATATTTGTATCACACCATTAACAGTGCACCAAAATCCCCGGCTCTTTTTCTTTTGAAGTTCTATGTAGTTATATCTCCCCCATTTTGTCCTTATTAAATGGTTTTACTTTTGAACCTATGTGTAAGGCTTAATGTTTATACCTACTAAATCTCAACTTATTTGCTTTGGATCAATGTTCTAGGCTGTCAAATTTTTGGATATTATAGCTATCATTCAGCATGTTAGCTATCCCCCATACCTTTATTCCATCTGCAGGTTTTAAAATCAGGCCATTTATGCCCTTGTCGTTGATAAAAATGTTAAAAATCTTAGGGTTAAGCAAAAATCCCTGTGGGGCTCCCCTGGAGTCCTCCTTTCAAACTGACATTGAACCATTAATG
The DNA here is from genome assembly GCF_900497805.2 of Vombatus ursinus. Lineage (NCBI taxonomy): Eukaryota > Metazoa > Chordata > Mammalia > Diprotodontia > Vombatidae > Vombatus > Vombatus ursinus. Next base: position 21,698,341 of record NW_020954596.1, on the reverse strand, counting down.
ATAATTCTTTGGACCTAGTTATTTAATCAATCAATCAACAAGCATTTATTAAGTGAGTACTGTGAATCAGGCTTTAGGTTAAAAGACTCACGTTACAACAAAAAAGAAAAAAAAATCCTGCCCTCAAGGGGCTTATGTTCTAGCTGGGAGTGTATGAATATACATACAAAATACCTCCATAGTGGATGAAAAGTAACCATAGAAGGCAAGGCACTATCATTTAGGGATGCTAGGAAAGGCCTCTAACAGAAGGTGTCATTTGAGCCGAGGCATGAAAAAAGCCAGGAATTCTAAGAGGTGGAGTAGAGGATTCCAGGCTTGAAGGCGTAGGTATATGTGTTCAGAATGGTATGAAATACAGTTGGATTGTAAGGTATGTGAAGAGGAGTGATATGTAACAAATCCAGAAAGATAGGAAAGGGGTCAGATCGTGAAGAACTTTGAATACCAAACTGAGGAGTTTGTTCGATCCTAGACCTAGCCAGGAGTCAATGGAACTTATTGAGTAGAGAGGTGACATGGTAATATCTACACTTTAGGAAAATCACTTTGGCAGCTGTATGGAGGAGGATTTGAAATGAGGAGAGGCGAAGGGACCAAGTAAAAATCTATGAGTAGTTCAGGAACCAATTAAAAGGCTATTGATAGTTTCGATGAGAGGTGGGGAAAACCTGAACTAGAGTGGTATTTGTGGAGAGATGGAAATTTATATAAGAAATGTGGAGGTAGAAATGACAAGATTTGGCAACTGACTGCATCTCTGGCATGAAGGCAAGTGAAGAACTGAGAATTTCAGAGAGATGGCAGACCTGGGTGAGTGGGAGGATGGTGGCGCCCTCAACAATCATAGGAAAGTTTGGAGGAAGGTGAATTTTGGGGGAAAGATGCTTTCTATTCTGGACACACTGAGTTTGAGATGCCTACTGTAATCTATTTTGTATAATAGGAAACTTCTAATGTAAGAGCTCAGGAAAGAGGCTCTCTCTCTCTTTACATATATATATATATATATATACACATATGCCATGTATATACACATATACACACATGTACATATTTATATACATATACATGTGTATATCTATATCTATCTATATATGGAGAGAGGTAGAGAGAAAGAGAGTGTATACATATGGTAACTAGTTATGTAGACATTAGAATCAAACTACAGAAGCTGATGAGGTTATCAAGCTAGAGAACATACGGTTTGGAGAAAATAAAAGAGGTATGGACAGAGCCTTGGGGAATATCAGTAGTTAATGAATGTCACATGGATGATGATCCAATAAAGCAAATTTAGAGTCAGATGAGGAGAAGGCTTTACCTTTATTCCTATGAATTTCATCTTATTAGATTTAGCCCAGTGCTCTAGTCTATCAAGATCTTTTTGGACCTTGACTCTATCATTCAGTTTGTTAGCTCTCTCTTGAACTTTGTGTTGCCTTAGACATATGATGCACAGACTATCTGTGCCTTTATTCAAGTTATTGATAAAAGTGTTAAACAACATGGGGTCAAGAGCAGATCCTGGAGTACACTACTAGAGACTTCCTTCCCTGTTGACATTGAAACATTAATTATTACTCTTGGACATCAGCCATCCAAACAATTCTGAATTTATCTAATTGTGTTATCATCTAATCCATATTTCTCCATCTTCTATATAAGAATAATAAAAGATACTTTATCAAAAGCTTTGATATTATCTAGGTAAACTATAGCCACATCATTCTTCTCATCTACTAGCTGAGTAATTTAAAAAAATATATATATATATATTTAGCATAGCATGACTTATTCTTGATAAAGCCGTGCTGGTTCATTGTAATTAACTTTCTCTTCCAGATGTTCATCAACTCCCTTTATTGAGTTGTTCTAGAATTAAGTGAATGTCAATAAATCACAGTTAAGCTTACTAGTTTGTAGACTATTTTCTTTCCTTTGTTGAAAAATCAGATATTTCCCCTTCTCCAATCTTGTGTTACCTCCCTCATTTACCATGAATTTTCAAATATTACTCTCAGTGCCTCAACAATCACATTTTAGGGAACCCAAGGATATTATTTATCTGGGCCACAGGACTTGAATTCACTAAGGACATCTCTCCCTTCACTTACCTTGTATATCAACTGACTTTTAGTCATTTTTATTCTTTAATTTTTGAGTGTAAAGTTCATTTTTCCTTTACAGAGAAAGCAAAACCAAAACAAAAATTGAACAGGTCTACTTTCTCTCTCTCTCTCTCTCTCTCTCTCTCTCTCTCTCTCTCTCTCTCTCTCTCTCTTTCTTTCTCTCTCTCTGCCTCTCTCTCTCTCTCTTTCAGGCATCTTCTAATTCACCCAGGCAAAGTTCCTATTCCTTTTTTTATCCTCTTTCTTCCTCTCCCCTCCCAATATGGCCAACATGCCTTCCTCCTCCCCCTCCAAAAAAGAAACAAAACAAAAACAAAAAAATAACAACCAGTCAACATCAAGTCTTTTAGGTTATTCTCAACATTTTTTTACCAAGCTCAGCTCTTTATGAAATGCTAACATTCCTGACAGTATTTTTACATGGCCATACTACACTCATATTTATTTTCTTATTCCTGTCACCTTATTACAAATTGAAATTGAATCATGAATGATTATTCTTTGAATCTCTCCATTCAATCCACCAATCCACATTGGTATCTTCAGAGCTATGTCTTATGTTTGAAGGTCCTTCAAGCTCTGCTATCCTATGCCCTCTGTTCTAAGATCAATCTCTATTCTGACATTGTCTGTTCTTGAAAGCAATACAAAAGTAGAGGGGATATCTTGGATCCTAAAAACTTAACCCATTCTTACCAATAGGACCCTTTGCTCTCTGTGACCTGGAAAACACACCATAACATGTTCTTGGGGATTCTCACAAGTTTAAAGTAAAACCTACAGAAATTTGTGCTTGCCCTCTGTCCACACAGTTTCACATTTTTCCCCCATAAAAAGCTCTTTGCTGGTGAATAGAAAGAAATACGGCCACTTTTCAATGAAAGAACGAAAAAAAGGAATATATTTCACAGTTTGCTGAAGTACATACTTTACCCAGGAAACCTGAGAGTTTAAATTTTTGAGGGAACAAGCACAGAAATGTCTCTAAATTGAAGTAAAATTATCCATAACTTCTATGTTATGAGTGTATGGAGCCATTTTCAAAAATAAGCTCCTTTTTATGTGATGGGCGACACCAGTCTCCAAACTGTTGTTTGCCCTCATATATCTGGAAATATCCTGTTGGCGCCCTGTATCAGGTGAGTCACTACTTTTAGCTTTTCCTTTTGCTTTTAAAAAGAAAATGTCAAAGTCCACACTTTCTGAGAAGTGCCGGAACTTAATATTTAGAGAGGATCATAAACAAGTAGTCTTTTAATAGATGCTAAACTTTGCTTAGAGAATAACAGACTAACTGGCAAAGGGGCAATGTGTGTGTGTGTGTGTGTGTGTGTGTGTGTGTGTGTGTGTTTGAAAGAACCCTGACTGGGAAGCCCACAGACCTGAGTTCTAGTCTTGATTCTACCACTCACTGGCTGTGTGACTTTGGGTGAGTCATTTCTTTCCATCCCTCACTTTTCCATAGATAAAATGAGGGAGGGACAAGAACAGTGTCAGGCACTGTGCTGAGCTCTTTACAAACTTTATCTCCTTTGATCCTTACAAGGACTCTGGGAGATGGGTGTTATTATTATCCCTATTTTACAGATGAGGAAATTGAGTCAGACAAAGGTAAAGTAACTTGCCCAGGGTCACACAGAAAAAGCTGCCTGTAGTTGAACTAGGTGATCTTTAAGCTCCCTTATGGCTCTAACAAAGGTAGGACAGAACTTTAGCTCAACATCTCTATAAGGTTGTTAAATGATCTCTATACTGATGTTAAAGAAGGCAGTTAGGTGGCTCAGTGGATAGAGCACTGGGCCTGAAATTAGGAGGGCCTGAGTTCAAATCTAGCATCAGACATTTACTAGTTGTGTGACCCTGGGCAAGTCACTTAAGCCCTGTTTGCCTTAATCCACTGGAGGAAAAAAATGGCAAATTAATCCAGTATCTTTGCCAAGAAAACCCCATAGACGGTATGGTCCACAGGGTCATGAACAACCGGACACAACTGATAGACTGAACAAACATGGCACAGATGTTAGAGATCCCTATAGAGAAATCAAATGATTTGCCAAAGGTCTGAAGCAAGATTCAAACCCTGGTCTTTCTGACTTGATGCCCTTTAACCTCCATGAACTTTATTTATAAAATGTGGGTGTTGTACCTGATGATGTTCAAGATCCCTTGAATCTCTAAATTCATGATCTTCTAATAATTTCCAGTAGATAAAGAGAATCTCCCCCCAAAAAAGGCTATGGTAGAAATGGGTACAATAGCAACATTCTACTGACTCTTTCATACTAAACTTGATCAAATATTTCTGCAAGTAGAAGAATTTCTTTGGTCATCTCATATTTTCACTTTATTGCTGAGACATTTTAAAAAGGAAAGGATTGTGTCTTCTAGGCATTAGCTGGACATGCCAAAATACACTGTCACTTGCTATTAAAATTATTTATGATTTTCACTAATATTATTCCTGCTGTCTAGATTTCCTTGGTTACATCAGTTGGGATGTTTTTTGTTTATCCCACACTTTGAGTAACAAGTATGTCCTCATTCTCCACTGATTGACAGTCATGCTCAAGGAGAAGCTTTAAATGTGACCTTGAGAGGCTGTGAAATGAAATCTGACCTGGCATTTATAAAAATTTGTAGAAATTGTAGGCCCCCTTTTCTTTATCTCTAACTCTTGGAAACCCTGGTTCCCTTCTAGGTTCAGCTGAAGTGCCACCTCCTATAAGAGCACATTTCTGATTCCCTCAGTTGTTAATGAACTTACCTTTCACCCCCAAATTACTTTGTAAATATTTTTTTAAATAAATTTTTATTGATAGTTTTTGATCTTATATTACATAAAATTCTACCCACCCTTTCCTTTCCCTGAAAACCATCTCATATAATAAAAAATGTTTTAGGTGATTAAAAAAAGAAAAAGAGGAAGAAAAAAATCAGCAAAACAGATTAAGAAATTGAAAAAATATGAAAATATATACAATGTACCACACTCATAGACCACACCTCCCCACCCTCAACCTCTGCAAAGAAGTGGGGAGAGGTATCTTCTCATATCTCTTTTTTGGAACCATGCCTCTTAGTAAATTTCCAACTTTCACTTTCGTTTTTTTTTTTTTTTGGTGATTGTTGTTATTTACATTATTGTAATCATTTTGTATATTGTTTTCTTGGCTCTGCTTATTTCACTCTGTATTCATTGGTTTAAATCTTTCCATGCTTCTCTATATTCCTTGTATTTATAATTCCTTACAGCACAGTTGTATTTTAGTGCATTCATATGCCACAATTTGTTTAGTCATTTCCCAACAGCCAGTCAAGAAACATTTAATAAAGAACCTGCTATGTGCTAGGTACTGTGGTAAGTGGTAGGGATACAAAGAAAGGCAAATAACTTGCAAATAGTTTTCAAATAACTTACAGTATAATGGGGGACACAACCTAAAAACAATTATGTTCAAACAAAATATATACAGGATAAATGGGAAATAATCAATATAGGGAAGACAATAGCATCATAAGGAATTGGGAAAGGCTGTTTATATAGAAGGAGGTATTTTAGCTGGGAGTTGAAGGAAACCAGGGAAGCTAAGGGGTGGAGCTAAGGAAACTAAGGGGTGGAGATAAAGAAGGAGAGAATTCCAAGCATGGGGGAAAGCCAGTAAAAATGTACAGAGCTTAGAGATGGAGTCACATGTGCAAGAAATAGCAAAGAGTCCAGTGTCACTGGATTTGAGAGTACATAGTATGAAGGGGCCAGGTTATTACGGGCTTTGAATGCCGAGCTGTCAATTTTGTGTCTGATCATGGAGATGAAAAGGAGCCACTGGAGTCTATTAAATGGGGGAGGTGACATGATCATATCTGCACTTTAAGAACATCAACTGTTTCTGATACCTTGCTGCTATACAAAAGTGCTGATGTGAATATTTTGATGTATATGGGACCATTCTTTCTGTCTTTGACCTCTTTGGAGTATATGCTTAGCAGTGTGATCTCTAGCTTCTTACCTGTGTTCATAAGAGGATACAGAAAGGCACAAGGAAGCCAGGGACTCAAAGTCTATTAATTACCCTGTCAGTTTACCTATGTGGAATCTGCAAGAAATGAGGCAAGTGAATATTGCCAGAATGGTGTAATATGAACCCTTATAGACTCAGGGGAATTATGTCCTTATACACACAGAATGACCAGAGTGAATTATTTTATTCCTCTGATTCCCATTTTTCTCATCTGTAAAATGGGAAGTATTGTGCTACCTACTTCATAGGGTAATGTGGTAATAAATGCACTTTACAAAGCTTAGAATGCTAAAGAAATGAGTAGCTTTAAGACACTTAAAAAATAACAGTAGGATTTCTGCAGGGTGGAGCCGAGATGACCAAATAGAGAAAGCTAACTTTTCCCAAAGTTTCCCTCCAGAAAACTTTAAAATAACACTTCAAATCAAATTCTGGAGTGGCAGGACCAACACAAGGTCAGAGTGAGACATTTTCTTCTAGACCAAGATAATTTAGAAGGCCCAGAAAGGCAGATCTGTGACTCAGGGGGAGGAGGCTGGCCTGGAACCCACAGGGATAAAACACCAGTGGTAGGATCAGGTGCTGATGATAGAAACAGCAGCAACTTCAGGAGCTCTCAAACCAGAGACAGTAAAGAGCCCTGGCAAGTGATCAGAAAGAGATTACAGAGTACCCCTGCACTAGCACTGGACAGGGGACCAGATGCTGTTTGACAATTCCATCGCCTGTACCCACTTTTGGGGCATACTTCAAGGGCAGAGAGGAGCCCTTTTGGTTAAGAGGAAGTAGAAGCCCTGAGGGGCAGTATCACTTCCTGCCCCAAAGGATCAGGGACCCTGAGGGACAGGGTTATTTCCAGTCCCAAGGGAGGAGGGGCCCTGAGGAGAAGTATCAATTGCAATTCCAAAGGATTGGGGACCCTTTCTGGGTAAAGACCAGATTTCAGGGCAAGAGAGCAGTGACCACACTTCTCCCCAGCTCATACCACCTTGGGAGCTCCAAAAACTTTCAAATCCCCAGAACTAGCTCTGAAAACAGCAGTGAAAAAAAAAAAAAGCCTGAAGCTTGAGGTGGAGCCTGTCCCAAACCTCCATGCTGGGAATGGAGTCCAAGATTAACATAAAGTTCCAAATCAAGAAATAGGGTGGAAAAATGAGTAAAGAACAACAAAAAAGAACTGACCACAAAAAAGTTGCTATGGTGAAAGGGAAGATCAAGACATAAACTCAGAAGAAGACAATGAAATCAAAATAGCAAAAAAAAAAAAAAAAGCCCTAAGGGAAGAAAAATGTGAAATTGGACACAAGCCTAATAAGAATTGTTGGGTCAGCTAAAAATGATTTAAAAAATCAAGTAAGAGTGGTAAAGGAAAACTAGATAAATAAATGAAAACAAAAGAAGAAAATTATGAAAAGACAATTAACATCGTGGTAAAAGAGCCATCTAGGTGGTTCAGTAGATAGAGCACTGGGCTTAGAGTTAGAAAGATCTGAGTTCAAATCCAGCCTCAGACAACTTACTAGCTGTGTGACCCTGGGCAAGTCCCTTAACCCCTATTTGTCTCAGTTCCTTATTTATAAAATGGAGAATAAAATGACAAACCACAGAAAATGACAAACCACAGAAAATGACAAACCACTCTAGTATCTTTGCCAAGAAAACCCCATAGATGAAAGTCAGTGAGGTCACATAGAGTTGGACATTGCTGAACAACTGAAGAAAAACAAAAAAAGAGATAGAAAAGTACTGAAGAAATAACACTTTAAAAAACAGAATTAGTCAAATGGAGAAAGTGGTACAAAAGCTTACTGAATAAAATATTACTTAAAAAATTAGAATGGGACAAGTGGAAGCTAATGGCTCCATGAAACATCAAGAAATAATCAAATGAAGTCAAAAGAACAAAAAAAAATAGAATAAAATGTGAAATATCACATCAGAAAAGCAACTGACCTAGAAAATAGATTGAGGAGAGATAATTTAAGAATTATTGGATTACCTGAAAACCACAATAAAAAAAAAACAAAAACCTGGACCTCATATTTTAAGAAATTATCAAGAAAACTTCCTTGATATCCTAGAACCAGAGGGTAAAATAGAAATTGAAAAAAATCCATCGATCACCATCTGAAAGAGATCCCCAAATGAAAACTCCTGGAATACTATAGCCAAATCCTAGACTTCCCAGGTCCCAGAGAAAATACTTTAAGTACCCAGAATAGCAGCTAATACATCAAAAAAGATCTAGGATTACAATCAAGAGTAACCCAGAAAAACAGAGCATAAACCCTTCCAAGGGAAAAATAGATATTTAATAAAATAGAGGACTTTTAAGCATTCTTGGGGAAAATACTAGAGCTGAAAATAAATTTTGACTTTCAAATACAACACTCAGGAGAAACATAAAAAGGTAAACACAAAAGAGAAACCATAAAGGACTCAATAAGGTTAATCTATTTACCTTTCTACATGGAAATATCAGACATGTATCTTCTACGAACTTTATCATTATTAGGGCAGTTACAAGGTTTCTACATAGAAGGAAGATACAGGAGGGAGTTGATTATGTTGGGATGATGTAAAAATATGGATTGGTAAGAAATAGGAATGCCCTGAGAGAAGGGGGAAATGAGAAAAAGAATGGAGAAAATTATCTTACATAAAAGAGGCATACAAAGAAGACCTTTTACAGTGGATGTGGAAAAGGTGATGTTTGTGTGTGTGTGTGTGTGCATGTGTGTGCACAATGCTTGATCCTCACTCACATCTAAATTGATTCAAAGAAGAAAATACCTATCTATCCTTTGGTAATAGATATCTATCTTATCCAATAGGGAAGAAGAAGGGGAAGGGGATAAGAGAAAATTGAGGGTGATAAAAAGGAGAGCAGATAAAATAAAGCAGTGGTCAGAAAGAAAACAGACTTTACAAGAGAGATGGGATAAAAAGAGAGAGAGAAAGATAAATATAAAAAAAAATAGGATACTGGGAAATACACAGTGAATAATCATAACTGTGAATGTGAAGGGAATGAACTTACCCATAAAATCGAAGTAAATAGAGTGGATTAGAAACCAGAATCCAACAATATATTATTTACAAGAAACACACTTGAAACAGAGACACACAAAGTTAGAATAAAGAGCTGTAGCAGAATCTATTGTACTTCAGTTGACATTATGAAGGCAGTGCAATCATGATCTCATACAATGGAAAAGCAAAATTAGACCTAATTAAAAAGGATAAGCAGGGAAACTACATCTAGCTGAAGGAATCACAGATAATGAAGTAATACCAATACTAAACATATATGGATCAACTGGCATAGTGTTCAAATTATTTCGGGCTTTGCATGTAGCTGCTTTGATTCCATTGTCTTCTTCTGAGTTTGTGTTTTGATCTTCCCTGTCACCACAGTAACTTTCTGTGATCAGGTTCTTTTTTTTTTTTTTTGTTCTTTGCTCATTTTCCAGCCTATTTATTGACCTTTAACTTTGTGTTAAAGTTGGGCTCTGCTCCCAGGGTGGTGGGGGCATTGGCCCAAGCTTCAGGTTTTTGCACTGCTGTTTTCAGAGCTTGTTGTAGGGATATGTAAGTTTTCAGTTTTCCTATGATCTAACAAGAGGTATGGTCACTGCTCTTTTGGACTGTGTTCCTGTCTGTGAATGATCACAAGCACTCTTTTCTGCCCTGGAATTGTGGAACAGAAGTCCCCACAGACCAGAATCCCTACTTCTGCTAGTAGCATTCAAATTCTTAATGAAAAAGTTAAATTAATTATATGAGAAAATAGACCATAAAATGATACTAGTGGGGGACTTCAACTTTCCCCTTTCAGAGCCATATAAATCTAACTCTAAAATAAATAAGAAAGAAGTCAAGGAGATACATAGAATCTTTAAAAAGTCAGACATGAGAGACTGTTGGAGAAAGCGAATGGGAACAGAAAGAAGTATTCTTTTTTCAACAGTACATGGCATCTTCACAAAAATTGACCATGTATTAGTGCATAAAAACCTCAAACCCAATGAAGAAAATAAAAACAGTATTCTTTTCAGACCATAATAAAAATTATATTTAATAAAGGGCATGGAATACATAGATTAAGAACTAATTGGAAACTAAATAATCTAATACTAAAGAATGAATGGGTTAAAGAACAAATTGTAGAAACTATTAATAATTTCATTAAAGAGAATGAAAACAATGAGACAACATTCCAAAATTTGTGGGATGCAGCCAGAACAGTACTTATAGGAAAATTCATATCTCTAAATGTGTGTGTCAATAAAAGAGAGAAAGAAGAAATCAATGAATTGAGCACATAACTAAAAAACAAAAACAACTGGAAAAAGAACAAATGAAAATGCTTATTTAAACACCAAAAATGAAAATCATGAAAAGCAAAGGAGAGATTGATAAAATTGAAAGTAAAAAACCATTGAACTAATCAACAAAACTAGGAGCTCGTTTTATGCAAAAAATGACTAAAATAGGTAAGCCATTAGTTAATTTTATTTAAAAAAAAGAAAGAAGAAAACCAAATTACTAAAATCAAAAATGAAAAGGGTCAATGCAGCAACAACAAAGATGAAATTAAAACAGTTATTAGGAGTTATTTTGTCCAATTATTTGGCAGTAAAACTGACAATCTATGTGAAATAGATGAATATATAAACATGTAAACTGCTCAGATTAACAGAAGAAGAAATAGAGTACTTAAATGACCCTATCTTAGAAAAAGAAATTGAATGAGTTATTAATGAGCTCCCTAAGAAAAAACTTCCAGAACCAGATGGACTCACATGTGAATTCTACCAAAAATTAAGGCATAATTAATCCTAATACTACACAAATTATTTGAAAAAATAAACAAAGGAGTCCTACCAAATTTGTTTTATGATACAAACATGATTTTCATGCCTAAACCAGGGAAAGCAAAAACCAGAGAAAGAACCAATTTCCTTAATGAGTTGCTTATTACTTACTATTACTTGTATAAAAATTTTAAAATGAATACTAATAAGGAGATCACAGAAAAATATCTCATAGATCATATACTCTGACCAGGTGGGGATTTATGTAAGTAATGTAAGACCGATTCAATTTTAAGAAAACTGTTGGTATAATTGACTATATCAATAACAAAAACCACAAAAATCATATGATTATATCCATAGGTATATAAAAAGCCTTTGACAAAATAGTATATGCATCCCTATTAAAAACATTAGAAAAGTATAGGAATAAATGTCCCCTTTCTTAAAATGGCAAGTAATATTTATTTTAACCCAAGAACACAAGAACAAACATTATCTGTAATGGGAATAAACTTGGAGCTTTCCCAATAAGATCAGGACGTTCATTATCACCACTATTATTCAATATGGCACTAGAAATGCTAGCTTATATTAATGACAAGAAAAAGAAATTGATGGAATAAAAATAGTCAGTGAGGAAACAAAACTATCACTCTTTGCAGATGATATGATGGTATACTTAGAGAACTCTAGAGATTCAACTAAGAAAAAAAACTAGTTGAAACAATTGACAGCTTCAGTAAAGTTGGAGGATATAAAACAAACCCACATTAATAATCAGCATTTCTGTATACTACCAACAGCATCCAGCATAAAGAAAAATAAAAAGAAATTCCATTTAAAATAACTGAAGACTATATAAAACACTTGGGAGTCTACCTGCCAAGACAAACTCGGGGACTATATAAACACAAATGCAAAACACTTTTCATACAAATAAAGTCATATCTAAACAATTATAGAATCATTAATTGCTCATAAATAGACTGATCCAACATAGTAAAAAATGACAATTCTACCTATGTTAATTTTCATTTTCGGTGCCATACTAATCAAACTACCAAAGAAATACTTTATAGAGCTAGAAAAAATACTAACACAATTTATATAGAACAACAAAAGGTCAAGAAAATGAAGGCAATCAATGAAAAAAATGTGAAGAAAGGTAGCCTAGCATTTCCAAACTTCAAACTATATGACCAAGTGATAATCATGAAAATAGTCAGTTACTGGCTAAAAAATAGAATGGTAGATCAGTGGAATATGTTAAGTTCACAATACAGAGTGTAAAATGACCATAATAATCTGGTGCTTGATAAACCCAGAGTTAAGTTTTTGGGGTAAGAACTCAACATTTGAAAAAAATGCTGGGAAAACTACAAAGCAGTTTGGCAGAAGCAAGGCATAGACCAACACCTCAAGTCATATACTAAGAGAAAGTCAAAATGGATAAATGATTTAAGACATAAAGGGAGACATAAGTAAATCAGGGTAGAATGGAAAAGTGCAGCTGTCAGATTTATGGATAAGAGAAATGTTTATGACCAAACAAGAAATAAAGAGGATCAGAGGGAGTAAAATAGATAATTTTGATTACATGAAATTAAAAAGGTTTTTTTTTGTGCAAAACAATACAGTCAAATAGGAAACCGGGATTTTTTTTTTTCAGTTTCTCTGGTAATGGCCCCATTTTTCAAATACATAAGGAACTGAGTCATATTTACTAAAAAAAAATAAGATCCATTCCTTAGTTGACAAGTGGTCAAAGGACTTGAACAGACAGTTTTCAGAAGAAGAAATAAAAACTTTCAATAGTCACATGAAAAAATGCTCTAAATCACTACTGATTAGAGAAATGCAAATTAAAACAACTCTGAGGTACTGCTTCACACCAATCAGATAGGCTAACATGACAGAAAAGAAAAATGACAAATACTAGAGTGGCTGTAGAAAAATTGGGACACTAAGACACTGTTGTGAACTAGTCCAACCATACTAGAGAACGATTTGGAACTATGCCCAAAGGGCTATAACACTGTGCGTATCCTCTGACCCAGCAATACTACTACTAGGTCTGTACCCCAAAGAGATCAAAGAAAAAACAAAAGGACTTATTTTTATAAATAATATTTTTGGCAGCTCTTTTTGTGATAGCAAAGAATTGGAAATTGAGAGAATGCTCATCAATTTGGAAAGGTTGAACAAGTTATGGTATTTGTTTTTGAGGGAATATTATTGTGCTACAAGAATTGATGAACAAGATGGTTTCAGAAAAAACCTGGGAAGTACATGAACTTAATATGAACTAAATAAGTATATGAACTAATCCAAAGTGAAGTGAGCTGACTCAGGAGAACATTATCCACAAAAGGATGATCAACTGTGAAAGATTTAGCTACTCTTATCAAGACAATGATCCAAGACAATTCCAAAGGACCCATGATGAAAAATGCTGTCCACTATCAGAGAGAGAACTCATGAACTCTAAATGCAGATTGAAGCCTACTTTAAAAAAATTCTTTGTCTTTATTTTTTTGTATTTTCTTTCATGGCTAATATGGAAATATGTTTTGCATAACCTCACATGTATAATCAAAATTAAATTGCTTACTGTCTCAAGGAGGGTAGAGGGGTGGGAGGGAGGGAGAGAATTTGGAACTCAAAATTAAAAAAAAGATTGTTAATTTGTTATATGCAATTGGAAAATATTTAATGAAATAAAAAGAATTTAAAAATAACAGTATCTAAAATTTATGCAATTACTTATGGTCACGGAAGGATTTCATGTATTTTTTCATTTGATTCTCTTATTAAGGTCCTCTTCCTACGCAATATTACGTAGAGATGACTGTGGATCCTTAAAAGTCAATGTCAGTGGGGCATAAACATTGGTAGATCATACCAAGTTAGATAGGCATAAACTCCAGATTCAGGGACACATACACGCATCGTCCAAGGCCTTTAAAAGTTTGAAGAGGCACATTGTCATATCTGGCTGCAATGGGATGAATTTTTTTGGCCATAGAAACTTACTCTAAAACAGAGGGATTGCCATTTGCAACAGATGAGGTAGTGTTGAGGCATAAATGCAGATCCCTGTAGTATTGATGAATTAATCTTTACAACAACCCTATGAAGTAGACAGGTTAGTACTTATCCCCATTTTACAGATGAGGAAACTGAATCCCAGAAAAAATGAAGTGGCTTGCCCTAGATAAAATGATCATAAATGGCAGGGGCAGGGCTAGAAACCAAGTACCCAACTCTACATCTAGTGTTTTTTTCCACTACATTCTGCAACCCTTTAAGGGTCCTTTGAATTCTGACTTCAATCCTGTGTCATTTGAATGAATTGCATCCAAGCAGTCTTTCAAGTATGCCTCTTCTCCCAAAAAGTATAATATCCTATTTGTTGGTCTTTGGTGTTATTTTTTTTCCTTTCTGGTCATCAAATCAAAGGCATGCTGATAATTTAAAAGCCTCCTCTACACCACACCAGCTTGTATTGGCCATCTGTTTGGAGACACTAGTGTTAAAAAGCAATAAAGCAATGAATTTAGGGGCCAAGAAGCTCCATCCAAATGGATGTCTGTCCAAAGAAAGGCAGGTTCACTAAGCTTGGTTTTCTCCTGGTGCCCTGGATACAGAATGTCCTCTGTGAAATCGCCAGCAGAAAGAACTCCTGCTTTATAGTGCATGTAATCTGGAGAGCAGGGAAAGAAAAATTTAAACTGCTATTAAAACAAGTCTCATTCCAATGACTACTTTCCTTTCTGTCAAGGTCAATTATTCTCACTCTTGACATGGTCATGGCTTCTAGAGGAGATTGTGGTTTTTCCCTGGGAGTTTTTATTTTCTTGATTTTTTTTTGTTTGTTGTTTGAACTGTTGCTCTTTGGTGGCTTAACTTTTTCACAGATCATAGTGCCACAGAGGTGCTTTGAATTGGCTGTCAAATAAAATGATTGAACCCAGAAGATAATATAATGATGATGGTGGTGGTGACGATTGTTGGTAATACCAGGACATTTACATAATGCTTTAAATTTTGCAAAAATTTTATCTCACTTAAATCTTCTAACATCTATGTAAATTAAGTATTCTAGCTATTTTTCATCTCCTTTCTCTAGAGGAGAAATTGAGGCTCATGTGTGTTAAGTATTTTACCCATGGTCACATACCTAATGTGTTGGAGGGGTATTTGAATCTAGGTGTTGGTGGTTCCAAGTCCAGGGCAGTTTTCAGCTGTGATTTATCTCAATGATTTTTCAGATTGAGGATGTTTTGCATCTGGATTTAACTACAAATAGCAAAGGATTTGGAAGAGCCCTTTACTTCTGATGCTAAAAGAATCCTCTGTTACTTTGAGTATTTGTTTGAAATTCTTCCTAAATTCATTCTCCTACCAGAAAACAACAAAAGTATAGGGATTTTTATTTTTTGATTATTCTTTGTTCAGTTAGTCTCATGAAGAGTAACCTTTGGGATAAGTACTGAATCCCAAATGATTTTGATAGGTAATTCCTGAGTTTAGCTAACACCATAGCTATTTTGTGGTCGTCAGAGACACTATGACTCTTTCTGCTATGGTTACCAGCTACTTGTAGCCAAGAAGACCCTAAGGGTGTTAAGTATTTCCTAATAGTTTAGCTCTTAGGTTCAGTTTGTAGGCAACTGTTAATGGAATCAGTTTCGAATTATTTTTGACATCATGGCTTAATTCCTTGTTGTTCTTAACCTTTCTTTGGAAAACAAAATTTCAGCGTGAAAATTACCTCAGGCTTAACTGCCATCTAGTGTATTTGAAATGTTGATTTTTTAAAACATGTAACTATATTATATTTTGTTATATTATATACTATACTGATATGAAAAGTAATTATGATAATAACCTTGTCTCGTATATCCCCTCTTCGCATTGTGAAGATCATTGTGGGATTAGGCAAAGAGTGCTGAACTTGGGGTCAAGAGGTCTAGATTTCAAATCTAGGTTCTATTACTTATTAGCTAGTTGAGGATAATTTACTTCCACGGACCTCAGTTTTATCATCTTTAAAGAAAAGAAGATAGACGAGACTGCTAAATTCCCTTCAAACCCTTACATTCTATAAGTTCTGTGAAGGTCTGTGATTAAGCAAGGACATATGTAATATTATGTAATGTAATAATTCTCCCTGTTGGGGAGAATTACACGTGGTCATGATTGTGTGCCCAGGCTTGTAAACTAGAAAAGCTTTTGCACAAATATTGCCCTGGCAGGTAGAGGTAGGAAGGAAGTGATTCCATTACTCAGTCTGACTCTGAGGGAGGAAATAGAGTCAGAAGGTTGGCTGGGGAGTGTGAAATGTTCATTTGATTCTGTTGCTATCCATCTATCTAGTCTAGCAAGTGAGGAGTCAGAAGGGGATAACAGCTGGGAAATGGAAAGGAAATAGAAATTGGATGAAAAACCAACCATAAGATCATGCAAAAGGCATTACTTACTCCAAATCTCTCATTTTAAGATGAGGGAGTTGAGACCTGAAGAGGTAACATGCCTTACCCAATACCATAAAACTGGTAAGTCACAAAGTTTCAGCTTTAATCCACTATAGCATATCACTGAAAGGACTTAGGATAGGTGTTAGATTACCAATTGTCAGGGTAGATTGATAAAAAGCTGGATTTGAAGTACGTGAATCTGGGTTAAAAGCCATTCTCTACTAACTACTTCTGTACCCTCTTCTATAGACTTGTACCAACTCTGTGAGTTACCTCTAAATTCTATTTGTTGGTACTAGTCTTTATCCCTAGGATCTAGTAAAATCAATTCTAATTTCTCTTGTGGAAGATAATCCTTCAAATATATGGAAAGAGATATCATTCTTTCTATTTCCTGATCTCCCCAGATGTTAGTCCTTTCCCTTCCTATGTATCTTCCATTGACTTTTTATATATTTTGTAAATACTTATTCATTAGGTTGTCAATGCTGTCTTCCTCATTATAATGAGAACTACTTGAGGGCAGAGACTATTTCTACTTTTTCTTTGTATACCCAGCACTTAACATAGTGTCTAGCACATAGTAAGCACTTAATAAATATTTCTGATTGAATTATTCATTATACAATTTTCTCACTACTTTGCTCTTCTTTGGAAGCATTCTAGCTTATGACATTTTCTCCTAAAATGTGCTACTCAATGTTGTGTGCTCCATTCTAGCACAAAGGATAATGGATCTCTCACTTCCTTATGTTGGGAATTTGGCTTCTGTTAATGTAGTCTGAGGTTGCTTTTTTTTTTTTGTCTATTATGTCAATCTTTCCTTGTTCACAGTTCTGCTTTATTTTAGTGGCATATAAATATGTCACATGATAGATCTTGTGATGCATAAATAAATAGCCAGCCTAACAGTCAAGAAGACTTGAGTCCTGCCTCTAATGCATATTGCCTGTGTGATTCTTGGCAATTCAATTAACCTTTCAATGCCCCAGTCTAAAAGAATATAAGTTGCTCAGTCAATGATAGCCAGCACTAGTAGATGGAGTTTCCATACTAAGAATTCACTGTGTCAATGAAGAGGCAGGTAGGTGGCACAGTGGATAGAGGGCCAGGTCTGGAATTAGGAAGACTCATCTTCCTGAGTTCAAATCTGGCCTCAGACTCTTTACTAGCTGTGTAACCCTGGGCAAGTCACTTAAACCAGTTTGTCTCAGTTTCCTCATCTGTAAAATGAACTGGAGAAGAAAATGGCAAACCACTCCATTGTTTTTGTCAAGAAAATCCCAAATGGGGTACCAAAGAGTCAGACACAAATGAAAACAACTGAACAACAAAAATATCAATAAAATCAAAGATTTGATTCCTCCCCACAAAATAACTATGGTTGACATTGAATGGGAGTAAAATAGAGGTCTTTTGCTTCCGCTATGTTGTGGCTCTTGACTTTTATTGCTCTTCCACCTACAAGGGAGCACATGGGTGATCCTAAGTGGCATATTGATCAGGAGTTCCCCCTTTTTGTATAGAAGGCTAGATTTCCTGATCAAGTGACATCTAGAACTACACTGAGATTTTAGTGCCAGAAGTATATTGTTTTCATGGTCTGTATTCATCATGAAAATCAAGATCAATAAGCTTTTGGTATTATATATCAATACATACATACATATCAATATATACATATATATGTATATATCAATACATAATCCACATTTTTCTTCAGAGTTTTTGCAGCTGTGTATCCTTCATTGAATTCAATAAGCATTTATTAAAGGCCTACTATATACAATGCACAGGGCTTAGTGGATCCAAAACCAAAATAATCTTGGCCCTTAAGGAGTTTACATTCTATTGAGGTGGGATAAAGTAAAATAAATGGCTTATTGAAGTAAAGACAAAGGTATTTAGGAAAGAAAGAATTAACAACTGTGGGCATTAGGAAAGCCTTTGTGTGGGAGGTAGCACATGATGAGTGGCACATAAAAGAGACTGGCCATTCCCAAAGGTGGAGTCATTCCAGTTACAGTGTGGGGGCTATCTGTGCAAATATATAGACAGGAATTCCATGTCTGGGAAAGGGCTAATTGGATTCTATGGATGAAACAATGGTGTGTGATGGGGACTGATGTAAAAATAAGCCTGGAAAGATGATGTGGAGCATGATTGT
Source organism: Vombatus ursinus (assembly GCF_900497805.2). Lineage (NCBI taxonomy): Eukaryota > Metazoa > Chordata > Mammalia > Diprotodontia > Vombatidae > Vombatus > Vombatus ursinus. The sequence continues at coordinate 21,679,723 of NW_020954596.1, read as the reverse complement.
AAATTTTTTATACTTTACAACTTTTATTGAAAACATCTTCAAAATGTAATTTTACATCCATCTTGTTTGATTCCATGACTATGATGATTTCTACAAGTATCTTGTCTTAGTTGTCTTGTTCCACAATATGCTTTGTAATGATTTTGCACCCTTTATTTCAGTGACTTATTATTATTATTATTATTTCAGTGACATTATTCTAGTATTTGATTTACTGAATGTTGTCTTATATCCTGATATCAAATCTGCGGTATACTATCCATTGATGTCAGGAAGATTCATAGTGTTTATTACTTAGCAAGTAACCTATTTATACAATGAAGATATTATATCAAGCTGTATTAGAATATTTTAAGTTCTATTTTTGTTTCTAACATTAATTTCTTTTTTTAAGTAAAAAAAAAAAGTATGTTTCAGACTGTATTCAGAGTTCATCAGTTCTCTCCCTAGAGGTGGATAACATTTTTCATCACGGGTCCTTTGGAATTGTCTTGGATCATTGTCTTGATCAAAGTAGTTAAATGTTTTGTGAATAGTTTTAAATGCTAGACTGAGAAGTTTAGATTATTCTAAAGAGAATAGAGGAGCCATGGAAGTTTCTTTAACAGGAGAACGCTCCTGGATATGTGCTTTAGGAAAATCAATTTGGCAACACTCTGGGGAAAATAGTTTGGAGAAGAAAAATAGTGAAGGCAAAAACAAAACAAAACAAAACAAAACAAAAATTAGTAGGGAATTTTTGACTAAGTTCAAGAAGGAAAAGACCAAGTCCAAGGACAGCATAGGAACTGAAGATAAAGGGAATAGAAGAGAGAAGGCTAGATGGATAGCAAAAGGTATAAGAGAAAATGCTTTTATATTCCTTTTTAAAATTAAATTTCATTTGTCTTAGGTTGTTATCTCACACTCACTTCCAAATATATCCCTCCCCCACTCATTAAGTAATTTCTTGTAACAAAGATTTTAAAAGGAAGCCAATCAACAAGTATTTATTAAGTGCTTACTGTATGCCAATTACTGTGCTGTGTGCGGGAGATACAAAGAATGACAAAAGAAAGTTTCTGCTCTTAAGGAACTCACATGCAGGAGGATACATGAAATCAACTATGTACAAACAAGATGTTTAGAATGATAAATTGGAGATAATCAACAAAGAGAAGGCACTAGCATTAAAGGGAATTGGGAAAGGTTTCTTGTGGAAGGATGGCTCACTGATAACAAATTAACCCACCACATTGACCATGACAGTATTTGCAACATTCTATATCCATATTCCTCCAGCCATAGAAAGGGAGAGAGGCAAATTTTCTCAATTCTTTTCTGGCTTGGTTATCATAATTTGTTTTTTTTTTTGTTTCCGTTGTTTCAGGCATTGTGTATTTTGCTTTCCTGATCCAACTTATTTCATTTTGCGTCAATGAACATTCCTTTACATGCTTTTCTGAATTCATCACATTTGTAATTTTCTGTGGGACAGTAATATTTACAATGTTTATATATGACCGTATATTTAGCCCTTCCCCACTTGAAGAGGATCTATGTTTTTTTTTTAACTACAAAAAGTGCTTATATAAATATTTTATTGTATAAGAGACACATCTTTCTGTCTTTGGCATATATATGCTCAACAGTGTGATTTCTAGTCTGACTTGTGTAGACACTTCTTGAAGTCATGATCTCAAGGTCCATAAACTCCCCTTTCAGGCTACCAGGGTAAGTGTAGACTACTTTCCATGTTCTTCTCCTGACATTTGTTATTTTCTGTTCCTGATAGAAGGGAGTAAGAAGGAAGAAGTTCTCTCTCCCTTTCCTTGTTGTACTTCAGTCTGGAAGCCCAAGAGACAGAGAGAACACAAAATTGCTGAATTCTTAGCTTGCCATTATTCATAAAAACATCCACACCATAGAAAACATGGCCCTTCTGTCAAGAGTCCATCACCTCTTAGTCTCAGTTACCCATCATTTTTTAAAAATCAACATTCCTGCAAAAGTTTATTGGGAATATATAGTAATTGCCATAATGAGGAGGTCAGAAGAGCTTAGAAAGGACCTCATCCAACAAATACTTGCCAGACAGAGAGGTAGCAGCCAAGAATAACACTGGTTTAAAGTACAAACTTATTTTCAAATTAATATAACTGGAAAATGTAATTGTGCATTGCCATAATTTCTTAAGTAACCATGAAAATCACAACTGCTTAACATAATGCTTGGCATCGTGTAATAATTGCTATAATTGGGGAATTCTTAATGGTGTGTATGTGTTGACATAAAGCAAAATAAAGGCCTAACCCTATCGAATGAAAAGCACAAATCAAAAGTTGACGGATTTAGTGTTTTAGTGGTCTTAACAATCACTTTAGGTCATGATGTGGTTGACCTGATTTATTGCATCATTCAAGGCTAACATATGGAATTGTTTCAAATTGTGTGGATGGACTTCTTTCCAGTTCTGAAAAGCTGGAAAGTAATTAAAGATTGAAGTTCAGCTCTCTCAAGTTCTCCATATAATTTAGGCTAATGTGAACAATATTACCTAGGAATATAGAAATCAGTGACTGGAATCTCAATGTCATCGAGTTAGTTGATAAACATTTATTAAGTACCTACTATGTGACAGTACTATGCTAAATGCTGGGATTACAAAAGACAAAATACAGTCCCTGCTCTCATAGTCTAATGGATATATTGACTTTTTTTTTTCATAGCTATCATACAGGGTCCCAACGGTCTTAATATACTTTTAAGTTTTGATAAGTTTTTAGAATTTCACTAACCTGTGGGATATCCTGTGTATTATGGCTTCGTATTGAGCTTGTCATCCACTAAAACCCCTAGTTTAGAACATTTATGTCTATCCCTATTTAATATTATCTAATTTATTTTGGCAAATTATTGTATCCCACAGAGATAATTTTGTATCTTTATACCTATACGCCATATTAAGCTATAGCTGTTATCTTTCCACCATTTGCTTATTTGATAAGCGTGTCAATTATACCTTCATCCATGTCATTAATAAAAATATTGACCATTGGAAAAACTCTGGAAGCTAAGGGGATCCCCATTAGTTGTGGTATGATGGAACACATTGTGGTACATGAATGCAATGGACCACTACTATGTTATGAGAAATCGGGTAAAAGTTTCAAAGACACACGGAAAGACTTGCACGAAATTGTGTAGGATGAAATGAACAGAACCAGAAGAACAATTAGCAATTCAACATCAATTGCAAAAATAAACAATTCTGAAGGACTTAAGAACTCTGATCAACTAAGTGATCAACCTTGATTCCAGAGTTCTGATCCAGAGAGATAATGGACTAAAATGCAAAATAAAAAACACATTTTTGGATGTGAAAATGTGAGAAATTGTTTTCTTGACTTCTTATTGATACAATGGCTCTGTATTTCTTTTTTTAAAATGTCTCTTTTTTTCTTACAGTGGACAGAGAGAGATGAGATAGAGGAAAAAAATGAACATGATATTTTAAAAAAATTAAGTAAAAAAGAAAAAAGTTGGCTATTATAAGGTCAAGTATGCAGGATGAGTCACTTTTCTACAGACCTTCCTCCAACTTGACATTGACCCATTAATGACTACTAGTTTTGGAGTGTAGTAATTCAATTAATTCTCAGTCAATATAACAATGCAATCATCTAACTTCAGACTCTTTATCTACCTTACCTTTCCAAGTTTATCTCATATAATTTCCACCACAGATTACAAACCAGACTACTTACTCTTCCTGATATGTTCTTGTTTAGTTGTTTCAGTAGTATCTGACTTTTCGTGACCCCATTTGGGTTTGTCCTGGCAAATACTGGAATGGTTTGCCCTTTCCTTCTGCAGCTCATTTTACAGATGAGGAAACTGAGGCAAACAGGGTTAAATGACTTGCCCAAGGTCACACAGTAGTAAAATTAGCAGAGTTGAGATTTGAACCCAGGTCTTTTGACTCCAAATCCAATACTCTTTTTACCATACCTCATAAGAGAGAAGCCTGAGAATAAATATCCCTTTTGTTAGTTTATGGGGAAAAATGTGTATGTGGAATGTTAAGTTGAAAAGATGTAGAGAACATATGCAGTAAATCTTTTCTTATGTAAATCAATTCATTATTAGCATAATTAAGTCCTAATCCCTTGGATTTCTGGGCTCTCACATCCATTTATCTCTTGAGACAGGAGTTTCATCGTCTTTGATGGATGGGTGTCTAGTCCCTGCCTCGAAAGTCTCCAATTAGAGTGATTTCATAGTCACTCTTGGCAGTTGATTCCATTGCCTAACTGGTCCCTGTGGTCTAACATTTTCCCTAATATTTAACCTCAAGTTTTGCTGCTACAGCTGAAGTCTTGTTAACTTTCATTCTGTACTTGTTGACTAATATGAGAAATGGATCTCTGCCCTGTCTATAATATCCCCTTATGTTCAGGCAGGCATAATGATGACTCAACTCAGTAGTCCGTTCTCTGGAAGGAGTATTCCCAATTCTATTAACTTTTCCTCTGAGCTCTTGCTTTCCAAACTCAGGTCTGTTTGGGTTGCTCTCGTCTGAACTCCTGTCAATTAACCTATGTCTTCTTAAAAGACATGCTGCTCAAAACAGAGTCCAGGGCTGTAATGGCAGTCAAATCGCCACCAACCCAGACAAGACGCTATTAAGATTCACTTAAGTTTTTGAAAGTGATATCAATGTTGTTGTTGTTTTTCACTTGAGCCTGTAAGCTGAGCTATCTCCCTTTTTCCTTGCACTTCTTGTTATGAGCTAAACCTTTCTAGGCTTATTGCACATTACTCTTTTCTTAGACACTATACATTGTAGCCAAACTAGTCTATGTCCTGTTCCTGAAACATGGCACCCCATCTCTGTGACTTTGGTTGGGCCTTCCTCCATGTTCCCTTCTTTCCTCAGTCTCCTGGAATATGCATAGCTTACTTCAAATATCAGTTCATGAAACCTTTCCTCCTCTCCTTAGTTATTAGTATGTTCTCCTTTCTTCCCAAATTTTATCTAATATATTTTTTGTTTTTTTAGTCATTTTTCAGTTGTGGTCCAACTCTTCATGACCCTATTTGATATTTTCTTGGCAAAGATACTGGAGTGGTTTGCCATTTCCTTCTCTAGCTCATTTAACAGATGAGGAACTGAGGCAAATAGGGTTAAGTAACTTGCTCTGGATCACAGAACTAGTTAAGTGTCTGAGTACAGATTTGAACTCAGAAAGAGGGGTTTTCCTTTCTCCAGGTCCATTGTTCTATCTATTGTGTCACCCAACTATATATTATAGATAGATACATAGACATATATACAGAGAAACAAAAATGAATATATCCATATATATCCATATATATATGTATTTATATATAGCCATATATATCTATGTATAAATGTATACATATACTAAAAAACTGCACTTATGTCACCTCAACCAGAGGTTTTGGGCACTGAGGGTTAATAGAAGACTTCAGGCATGTAGTGCGCTTAGGAGACAAAATCACCACACAGATATATATGTATATGTAGATGTATATATATACACACATATATGTATAAGTATGTATATATGTATAAGTATGTATATATGTGTGTGTATACATATATGTGTATATATACACATATATATGTATATATACATATGAAATTTTTCTTTGTTTCTCCGGCACAATGTCTTGCATTTAGTAGGCATTTATTGATTACTTCTTGAATTAGATCCAATGGAATATTAAAACTAGAAAGGAGATGACAAACCACTCAGTTCAATCTCCTTATTTTCCATATGAGGAAACTTGGATCCAGAGAAATTCACTAATTACCTTAGGTCACACAAAGCTATTCAGTGATAAAGCTAGAAACAAAATTATTTCTACAGTCAAGTCTTCAGATTCTATGATTTTATGAATACATCCTCCATACTGCTGTCATATTTAGCATAGCTCTGACTACATATCCCCTTCTGTCAACAATCTTCAAGGACTCCCAATTAATTACTCAGTAAAGTATGAATTGGCTTCCATTCAAGGTTATCCAGAATCTGGCACCAATGTAACTTTAATGGGTCTTAGCTCCCACTATCCTTCCATAGGTGAACAACCCAAACTAGAAGATTTGCTTTTTTCAGGATATGCTCAATGCTTTCCCATTTCTTATTCCCCTTTCCTCCAATTTCGCATATTTAATTCTTACCCATCTTCAAAGCCCAGCTCATATACCATTATCATTCATGGAGTGGCCCTTCATCTCTGCCCATCCAGACCCCGTAGCTCAAAGTGATCTCACCTTCTTCAGGGCTTTGATTAGATTTTATCCTCTGTCAAGGACCTTTAACATTCTGTTTCATATTAAAATTACTTGGGTGCATATTTTATTTTGCCTACTAGAGTGAGATCTCCAAAAGGAATGTACCATGTCTTTTTCATCTTCCTGTATCTCATAGAGCCTATTATAGGATTTTGCACACCATCATAAGTATTTGTTGAATGAAAGAATCAAACTAGCATTTAATGAGTACCTACTATGTGTAATACATTAGTCACTGGAGGTGTTTTTTAGGTGAGGGGGCAGCCTTTACATAAAGAAGTAAATATGTATATATATATAATATAATAGAAATATAATATACATGTAATGTGTATATGCATATACATACATATGTACATCCATATATGCTCTCTTATTGGCAAGGGGCCTGATGGGAAGTGTTTTTTTTCTCTGCTAGAAGGAGACACTGAAGGACTGTAAGAGACAGGAACTACATGGGACTGCAGAAACCTTGGAAATGTTAAGTCTCACTTAGGAGAGAAACACAGAGGTGGGAATCCAAGCCAGCGCCAGTGGGCACTTGCTGATTGCAAATGAAGGTCATTTTTTTATCCATTTTATGTTTAAGTCCAATTGATTGGCTTATCATTCCCCAAACTTGGCCCTCCATCTCCACTTCTGAGCCTTTGCCTGGATCGTTGCTCCCTGTGCCTGGAATGGTCTCCTCGTTTTAGCCTCTGAACATTCCTAGCTTCCTTCAAGGTTCAGTTCGTGGACTGTATTTTATATAAAGCCTTTTCCAGTACCCTTACAAATCACAGAGTCATATTGAATTAGTATAGAAAATTAGGATCTTTCTCACAAATTCCCTCCTCCTTCAGGTTAATGTCTCTGTTAGAACCAAAATCAAGGAGCAAATGGAACTGTGTTTCAATTCTTATGTAAAGTATTTTCCTTTAGTGAAAAATAGCATTGTGCCACTGAAAAACTGCACTTATGTCACCTCAACCAGAGGTTTTGGGCACTGAGGGCTGATGGGAGACTTCAGGCATGTAGTGCACTTAGTAGACAAAATCACCACACAGATCATTCCTTTCATGAATGGCTTTTAAAAATCTCAATTTCACTTTCTTCACACAGGGATGCTGTTGTCACTCCCCTCAGGGCATGCAGAGATACACATGTATGCGACCACAGGCACATTCTTGGCTGACCACACTAGCCATTGGGGCATGCCTTCATATTTCACAGAGAGATGAGCTTTTAGAAGGAATTCCCTTCTATGTAAATATATAGGTCAGAAAGCCCTTCACATAGGAACACTCAGAAATCAGACCTTCTGTGTCCTTCCAAAATTAAGAGGCTTTGCTTTGGGGTTATTCCTGAAATGAACTAAGGGAAAGAGCACTCATTTGGGGTGAGGAGCCCCAAGTTTGAGTATTATGCTTTGGTACTGGCTGTGTGACAACTGATACTCTTGCAAAAATAGGCAAGAATTAGATTAAAATAGACAAAAGCCACCAGTGAGTTTCACATACTGAGACCCTGTTACAATGAATAACTAAGAATGACAATGGCGTAGAACATTCAGGGGTTTTATTGGTCTTGAGAAGAGTCATAACTAGCTTTAATGGAGACATTATGGTTGGGGAAGAGTCAAATACTGTCTATAGAAAGCCTATGATGTTGGCAGAGGGATCTGAGCTAATATGAATCATAGGCAAAGTATATTAAGGTAACAATGACTTAAGTAACTATTTGGGGGCCTTGGGCCAAAATATCTTCCCTACCAACTAGCATCTGCTGCCTAAAATTCTATCATTGAAGATTATTTCTCTATGGTACACAAATAATTTCTTGGCTGAATATAAATAACTCAAGAAGGAGTAATAGGTGAAGTCAATATCAGTCATTTACAACTTTAGTGAAAAGTTGATTTTTTTCCAACTCAAATCTAGTGGAGAATAAATGGGGAAGGGTCTAGTGCCAGCAATTATTATATATCCATATGATCTATGATGAGCACCATTAGCTTCTCTGAGTATTATTATACTTATCCTACCAACATTAGGTTATAAAGGATTTTAAAAGTATTATATGATATGAGTTGCTTTTATTATTACATATTATATATCATTGTAACAACAACCATAATAATAATTTTAAGGTCCCACAAAAGTCCTCTTCATTGTGGAATGAGGAAACACCCTCAACCAATGAAGATCAGCAACTGCTCTGCAACTTATCATTTTAGAGAAAGGTCACTGACACTGAGAGATTAAATGAATTGACCAGAGTCAAGCCAAACAGCCAGTATGTGTCAGAGATTGGGCATGAACTCAGATCTTCCTGACTGTGAGACCAATTCTTCATCTGTTACACAGCCCTTCTTTTTCCCCTTTTTAGTCTGTAGTATAGTTTTTGGAGGCAATCGAGGTTAAGTGACTTGCCCAGGGTCACACAGCTAGTAAGTGTCTGAGACCGGATTTGAACTCAGGTCCTTCTGACTCCAAGGCCAGTGCTCTATCCATAGCATTTCTTTTAGTTTGTACTTGTTTTCTGATGACCAAATATTTGGCTCACTCCTAGAGAAACTGAACATATTCACATGGGATATGAAAGAGTTTGGTTCATCATGTACCCCAAAGCAATAATAAACATAATTTCATGGAGAATTTGGTCATTTTGTTTTTCATTGCTCATGATGAGGATAAATGGGGTTGCATAATCTGCTAATACTAATGCAGAGAGTGAAAAAAATAGAGAAATTCTAAGAAGAACTTTCATATGATCTTTGAAACTAATTGAATATACACTGTGACTTCTGTGCAAAGGTAGTCATAAGGGAGGATGGCAGAAACTATATTGGACAATGTGTTTTGAGATTTAGAAGAACAGAAATTGTAGACTACTTAGGATCCTCATGTCAGTTAATGGTGAATATTTTAAAGGAGGGAGGACTGCCGAACATCACAGAAAATGAAATTGAAGGTAGGTCAAGCTGAGATTACAAAAGAATAAGAAATATCAGAGATAATACTTTGAAAAACTTCGGAAGATATCTTCAGGAAGTAAGCTATAGGTTTGCTTTCTTATCTCTATAAAAATTTCCTGGGAATGATTTTTGCCTACATCAAGAGCGTTCCTAATTAAAAGATGAGAAGGGAAAAGGCAGGCTTTCACAGACAATATTCTAGGACAGATGCCATTTTCAAGTCTCACGACTGATGGAAGATGGAGTGAATAAAAGATCTTTTTGTTTCTATTTGTAATCCAAGTGTCATTTAGAACTCCAGTCCCCAATATCATGAGCCCAGGAACAACTTTGAGAGGCTGCTTACAAAATCTCTTTGTTTCATTTTCTACCAAGGCAACCCTGAGAATTTCAGTATCTGGCTCATTTTTCTTCTCCTCAAATGAGCCTTCACCTCCACTGCAATCATTCAGGCAATAAGACATTAAATACAGAAGAGGCCTTCTTTAACAGTACAAAAAATGCAGGAACGACTCATATCCAACCTCCCCCCCCCAAAAAAAAAGGCAGTACAGAAATTTCTCACCCCCTTTGTAATGGATATCAAATGACCCTCTCTTCCAGGCCCCATTTTTTTCAGGTATCTATATTGATGCTCCAATTTATAATGCTATCCTGGGTTGACCTTTTCCTCTCCTCAAAGGGCAGATAATTCAGATTCACCTGAGGTTCAACACTCTCGGTCATATGTGGAGGCCTCATGACTCACTGTCATGAGTGAAGAGCAAAGTCTGAATTTTCTCCTTCTTCCCCATCTCTGTGTGTCATTACTCTTTGATGCAGGCCTCTCCTCTGTTCTACAGGTCCTGCTGTAACAGTATTTTTCCTTGCCTCTGGCACTCTATCTCTCCAACCCAATTCCATTCATTCCACGTGGGATCATTCTTTCTCTCTCTGAGTGTGTCTTTCCCAGTGTTACTTTGATCTTTTGCTCTCAAGGAGGCTTTATCACTCTAATGTGCTTCCGCTGCCTCCAACATTGATGTGTTTTCCAGTTGGGTTTCCATTTGTCTTACAATGAGAAAATCCAAGCAAATGGGTCACTGGGATATTTGACATTTTTCTGACTCTTTCAGACAGTGTAAAGATATTTATACCCTTGAGTTATTTAAACTGCCCTACACACACACACACACACACACACACACACACACACACACACACACA